>NW_026868163.1:110504-240240 GCF_020745735.1 Hemiscyllium ocellatum | reverse complement strand
TATAAAATAAAGAGTTTCACTCTACTTAGATACATGCGACAATGAATTCTATCAAATCAAATGAAACCAAATCATATGATCGAGAGAGAGAAATTGTCACAAAGTCAAACACCCAGATGAAACATCTGCAGACTGCCACATCTAGCCAAATATCGTGATAGACGATTAAAACAACTAACAGGTGGAGTGAGCTCCACAATTGTTCCCATTCTATCATGGATCAGCTCTGCACATCAGTGTAAAAAACAAAGAATTAGTATCTGTGCCATGTTCTGCCAGGTGTGTTGAGTCGATGATTCAACTCACCGTCATCATGATGCTCACAGAATCACAGATGCCAGTTTTCAACCATTCGATTCGCTGCATGTGACATGAAGAAAAGCTGAAACACATTAGATACGGCAAAGGCAATGGGCCTGTCCCCATTCTGCAAAATGACTGAAACTAGTGCTGCAACAACAAACCGTGTCCCTGGGGAAACTGTTTCCTTCCAGCTCTAACTCTAACATCTCCCTGGCAATGTGGAAAATGACTCAGCTATGTCCAGTTCCTAAACGGGGAATAATTACAATCTGACTAATTACAACCCCCTCATCTCGTCTCGATAGTCAAATTGAGAAGTTCTTTTTGACGGAGCTGTCAAGCAGCACAGACATAACTTGCTCAGTCTGATTTCCAATAGGTCCCCGTGTGGAGATGATGCTGTTTTGGAAAAGTCACTGGATAATAATCCAGACCAGGCCAATGCTGTGGCAGCTGGTGGAAGTTACAAACAATTAATAAAATATCGAGATATCAAATCTGGTGTTAGTAACAGTGACCTTGAAGTCAATATCGATTATTAACACCAATTTGCTTTTCCAATGTACTTTCAGGAAGTGAATCTCCCGTGCTTTCCTGGTCTGCCTAAATGTGACACCAGACACACAGACATGTGATAAACTCTTCAATGGTCTCTAAAAGGGCCAAGCAAGACACTCTATTTTATCAAACTGCTCCGAGGTCTTAAAGGATAAACCGTACAGAACACCCAGCCCCAGCCTCAGTATGGAAAATGGAACGGGAAACACAGTCCTGTTGAGCCTGCAGAGACCCCCTTCCTAACATCGGCGAACTTGTGACAACATTTACAGAGTTTTCCCACAGACCGCACACAGAAACATCGGGAATGGAATAGGCCATATAGCACATTGAGCCTGCCCCATTCTAGTTAATGTCTGAACATATCCTCAGTGCACTTTCCCCACACACTGTAACATCCTTAATGTGATTAACCTTGTGAAGCTATAAAATAGGAACTGCGGTAGTCCCTTTGGTCTGTCGAGTTTGCTATCCAATTCAATATAATAATGGCTGACCCGTTATTTCTACACCATATCTACACCCTTATTCCTGGACTCAAGTCCCCCTGAAATGAGGGTCAACACCCGATTTATCTTCCTAACTGCTTTCTGCTCCTGCAGTATTGCTTTCAGTGACTGGTGTACCACAGATCCTTTTCAATGTTACAGCTTCCCACTTGGTGGGGTCAGCGTAAACTGGTCAGCGTGCCAATGTATTCCCAGTATTGGTTTCTGTCTTCAGAACTCTCTGCCCTCAGAGGTCTGTCCAAACCATAAAAAAAGACTGCAGTTCCCTTTATAGATCGACATTTCTTAATCCACTCACTCCCTTTTTGAATGATTGGCTTCCATTTTAGTGTTTCCCCAAAAAGAAGACAACATCACACCTATCCACACTGCTCTTCATCTGTCATACATTTACTCATTCACTCTATTTGTTTCAATCACCTTGAGTCTTTCACATCCTCTTCACTTTTCAAAATCTTAGTTCCGTCAGCAGACTTGGAAACTTTGTATTTGATTCTCTCAACGAGATGTTTGAGATGTATTGTGAATATCTGGCGCCCCGGCACCAATCATTGCGGTGCCTCACGAGCCTTCCAAACTGTAAACCATCCCATTATTCCTACTCATTGTTTCCTGTCAACACTCCCACTTTAACACCATGTTCATATATTGCCACCCCGCCCCGCCCCATCCCATGAGCTTTTACTTTGCGCACTAGGCTTGGGACTCTATTAAAATTCTTGCTGAAAATCTAACTTCAGTGTCTCTATTGTTTTTTTTCTGTAATTAATCTACCAGTCAGTTTCCTAAATATGTTTCCCATTGATTTTTTTGATTTTTTTCTATGCCCATTATTTTCAGTTCCAATTACCTTACCAAATTAGTTGATTTACTAATTTCATTCAATATCATTTTCTCATTGCACTCCGGTTTTCTCCTATTGATGGGAAGGCTTTGTTTATGTATTTTACTGTGAAGACAGAAGTGAGGTAGTTGTGTCATGTTTCTCTGTTCTCCATTCTGCATTTCCTGTGTTTAGACTGTAAGGAAGCTGAAACTTTGACTAAAAAGGACAGCTGTTGTTTATTCCCCCTGTCCATGCCCCTTGTAATATTAAACCTGAATTACTTACCCACTCAACTTCCTCTGCTCCAAAATAAATAACTCAAGCTTATCCAGCCTCTCTCCACAGCTCATAAGCTCCATCCCAGGGAACATCCTGGTGAATCTCCTCTGCTCCTCATCCAGTGCAATCACATCCTTCCTGTAATGTGGCTCCCAGAACTGCACACAATATTTCATTTGGCCTCACCAAAATGCCATATAGAATTCGTATAATCTTTGGGTCAATGAATAAAGGCTTTATCTACAGCCATGCTGAACTCATCAATTATCATATCCAGTCACATTCAGAAATGTGTGGAGAGGCACCCTCTGCGCTTCCTAGTGTAGTGCCATTCTTTGAGTATTCCCCTAAATGATTCCTTCTTCCAAAGTGTATCACCTCATATTTATCAGGGTTACATTCCATCTGCCATTGATCTGAACATCTGACCATTCCATCTGTATCTTCTTGTAACATAAGACCTTCGTCCTCACTGCCAACCACCCGGCCAATCTTTGTGTCAAACACAATCTTACTTATCACACTCCCCCTACCCAATTCACATTCACATCAATTATGAATACCACAAATAATAAGGGACACAGAAGTGATCTCTGTGGTACACCAGGGGGAATTTGGGCTCCAGTCACAAAAACAGACTTCTACCATGAAGTTGAGTTTGGATACAACTTGGCAAGTCACTAATAGGCCCTACATGTTCTCTGGTTGTTCTGTTCCACTTGATATACGTTAGAAATATCTGGGGATTCTCCTTAACCTTGCCCTGCCAGCAGCCTTCCATGCCTCTGTGTTAGTCAGTCCCCTCTGAGGGAAGACTTTCCTCCTTATTGCGGTCTTAAATGGCATATCCCATATCCTGTCATTATTTCCCTTAAATATAAAGTAGACAGCCAGAGAAACATCCTGTTTATTTCTACCTCATTACATGTATCATCGATTTTTGAAATTTCAAAGCGATCACCTCTCATGCTTTGAAACTGTAGAGTTCGCAAGAAACTCTTGTCGTCTGAGGAATTAATCTGGAGGATGTCCATTGCACGTCCTCTGTGACCAGTGTACTCTTTCTTAGATTAGGTCACCAACACTGCACTCAATACCTCAGGGACACTCTCACCAACACTCTATGCAACTGCTTCATGATGTCTTTACCTCTATATTCCGATTCCCTTAAACAAAGTTCAACCTAACTTTAACTTTCCTTTTACACGTATTCCTTTAATTACCATTCAAACTAATTGCATTTACGATCTCACTCTGTGAGTTATAGAGTCATAGAGATGTACCTTATGAAAAATGACCTTTTAGTCCAATCCCTCCATGTCTAGCAGAAATCCCAACCCAATCTAGTTCCACCTGCCCGGACCCGGCTATATCCCCCAAATCCTTCCTATTCATATATCCATCCAAATGTCTTTAAAATGCAGCAATTGTACCAGCCTCCATCACATCCTCTGGCAACTAATTCCATACACGTAACACTGTCTGTGTGAAAATGTTGCCCCTTAGGTCTCTCTTACATTTACATCAGATTGCCTACAGAGTGGAAACAAATCCACACTGATGCATTGAAGCGCAACCCACCCAGACCCATTCGCCTTCACCTAACTCTCTGGGCAAATTAGCATTTCCAATTTACCTAACTTGCACATTTTTGGATTCTGGGAGGAAACACACGCAGAAAATGTGCAAATTCTACACAGAGAGTCGCCTGTGGCAGGAGTTGTGAGGAAGCAGTGCTAACCACTGTGCCATCGTGCTGCCCAAAATCTTTCTCCTCTCAACCTAAACCTATGCCCTTTAGGTCTGGACTCCCGGAACCCAGGGAAAAAAAACTTTGTCTATTTACCTTGTTCATGCCCCTCATAATTTTGTATATCTCTATAAGGTCACCCCTCAGCTTCTGACGCTCAAGGGAAACCAGTCCCAGCCTGTACAGCCTCTCTCTATAGCTCTAATCCTCCCACCCTGGCAACATTCTTGTAAATCTTTCCTGAACCCTTTCAAGTTTCACAGCATATTTCCGAATTGAAGGAGACCAGAATTGCACGCAATATTCCAACAGTGGCCTAACCAGTGTCCCGTACAGCCGCAACATGACCTCACAACCCCAATACAAATACTCTGATCAATAAAGGAAAGCATACCAAACGCCTTCTTCACTATCCTATCTAACTGCGACTCCACTTTCAAAGAGCTATGAACCTGCACTCCAAGGTCTCTTTGTTCAGCAACTCTCCCTTGGATCATACTATTAAATGGTATAAGTCCTGCTAAAATTTGCTTTCCCAAAATGCAGCATCTCGCATTTATCTGAATCAAACTCCATCTGCTACTTCTCAGCCCATTGGCCCATCTGGTCAACATCCTGTTGTAACCTGAAGTAACCCTCTTCACTAAACACTCCACCTCCAATTTTGGTGTCATTTGCAAACTTACTAACTGGACCTCTTACGCTCGCATCCAAATGATTTATGTAAATGACAAAAAAAGAGGACCCAGCACTGATCCTTGGGTACTCCACTTGTCACAGGCCTCCAGTCTGAAAAACAACCCTCCACCTCCACCGTCTGTCTTCAATCTTTGAGTCAGTTCTGTATCCAATTGGATAGTTGTCCCTGTATTCTGTAAGGTCTAAACTTGCTAACCAGTCTCCCATGGAGAATTTTGACGAACGCGTTACTGAAGTCCACATAGATCACATCTACTGCTCTTCCCTCTCAATCCTCTTCGTTACATATTCAAAAAACTCAATCAAGTTTGTGAGATATGATTTCCCACGCACAAAGCCATATTGACTATCCCTAATCAGTCTTTGTCTTTCCAAATACATGTACTCCTGTCCCTCAGGATTTCCTCCAACAACTTGCCCACCACTGACGTCAGGCTCACTGGCCTATAGTTCCCTGGCTTGTCCATACCACCCTTCTTAAACAGTGGCACCACATTTGCCAAACTCCAGTCTTCTGTCCTGTGACTATCAACGGTACAAATGTCTCAGCAAGAAGCCCAGCAAATCATTTATCTAGCTTACCACAGAGTACTAGGGTACACCTATTCAGGTCCTGGGGATTTATCCACCTTTACCTGTTTCAAGACACCCAGCACTTCCTCCTCTGTCATATGGTGATTTTTCAACGTGTAACCATCTCTTTCCTGATATTCTATATCGTCCATATTCGTTTCCACAGTAAATACTGATGCAAAATAGTCGTTTAGTATCTCCCCCATTTTCTCCCTTGCTTATCTTTGAGGGGCCATATTCTCTCCCTAGTTATGATTTTGTCATTAATGTATTTGTAAAAACCCTTTGGATTCTCCTTAATTCTACTTGCTAAAGCTATCTCATGTCCCTTTTGTGCCCTCCTGATTTCCCTCCTACTGCCTTTATATTCTTCTAAGGATTTGCTCGATCTCTCCTCTCTATACCTGACATATGCTTCCTTCTTTTAGTCATCCAGCATTCCCTATACCTACCAGCCTTTCCTTTCATCCTAACAGAAAAATACTTTCTCTAAATTCTTGTTATCTCATTTCTGAAGGCTTCCCATTTTCCAGCCGTCCGTTTACCTGTGAATATCTGCTCCCAATCAGATTTTGAAAGTTCTTGTCTAATACCGTCAAAATTGGCCTTTCTCCAATTTAGAACTTCCACTTTTAGATCTGGTCTATCCTTTTCCATAATTATTTTAAATCTAACAGAATTATGATCGCTGGCCCCAAAGTGTTCCCCCACTGACACCTCACTCACCTGCCCTGCCTTATTTCCCTCGGGCGGGTCAGGTTTTGCACCTTCTCTAGTACGTTCATCCACATAATGAATCAGAAAATTTTCCTGTACACACTTAACAAATTGCTCTCCATCTAGACCCTTAATGCTATGGCAGGTCCAGTCTATGTTTGGAAAGGTAAACTCTCCGACCATAAGCACCCTACTTTCTTACAGATAGCTGAGATCACCTTACAAGTTTGTGTCTCAATTTCCTCTGACTATTAAGGGGTCAATGATACAATACCAATAAGGAAATCATCCCGGTCTTATTTCTCAGTTCGACTCAAATAACTTCCCTGAATGTATTTTCAGGAATATCCTTCTTCAGTACAGCTGTAATGCTATCCCTAATCAAAAATGCCACTCCCCCTCCTCTCCTGCTTTCCTTTCTATCTTTCCTATAGCATTTGTATCCTGGAACATTAAGCTGCCAGTCCTGCCCATCCCTGAGCCATGTTTCTGTAATTGCTATGATATCTCAGCCCCATGTTCCTAACCATGCCCTGAGTTCATCTGTCTTCCCTGTTAGGACCCTTTGCATTGAAATAATGCAGTTTCGTTTATTAGTCCTACCTTGTCCCTGCCTGCCCCGACTGTTCGACTCGTTTTTGTTCTCAGTTGTACCAATCTCCGATTGATCTATTTCCTCACTATCTCCCTGGCCCCCTCCCCCCCCCCCTTACTAGAGTAAACCCTCCCGAGCAGCTCTAGCAAATCTCCCTGCAACTATATTCGTCCCCTTCCAATTTAGGTGCAATCCGTCCTTCTGGAATAGGTCCCTTCTACCCCAAAAAAGATTCCAATGATCAAAAAATATGAATCCTTCCCTCATACACCAGCTCCACAGCCATACATTCATCTGCTATATCCTCCTATGACTGGTCTCACTTGCTTATAGCGCTGGAAGTAATCCAGATATTACTACTCTTGAGAACCTCCTTTTTAAATTTCTGCCTAACACCCTGCAATCTCCGTCCAGAATCTCAAACTTTTCCCTTCCTATGTCACTGGTTCCAATGTGGACAATGACCTGTTGCTGGCCCCTCTCCCCGGTGAGAATATTCTGCATCCTTTCTGAGACATCCTTGATCCAGGGAAGCAACAAACCATTCTGCTTTTTCTCTGCTGGCCACAGAAACGTCTGTCTGTACCTCAGACTAGGGAGAGCCCTAACACAATTGACCTCGTGGAATCCGACGTACTCCTTGTTGCTTTAGACCCAGTCTCAATACCAGAAACTTGCCTGTTCGTGCTACATTCCCCTGTGAATCCAATCCTCCCCCGCCATTTTCGAAAACAGCATATTTGTTTGAAATGGGGATAGCCCTAGAAGACCCCTGTACTAGCTGCTTACCTCTCGTATGTTTCTTGGAGTTAACCCATCTATGTGACTGCATCTGAGACTTGCTTCCCTTCCTATAACTGCCATCCATCACATTTTGTTGCTGCTACAAATTCTTCATTGTCTCTAACTGTCTCTCCAACCGATCCATTCGATCTGATAGGATTCGCAACTAGAAGCATTTATTGCGGATATAATCCGCATAAACCCTTAAATCCTTTTTAAACTCCCACATCTGACAAGAAGCCCATATGATTCTACTAAGGCCATTTGTGCTCCTTCACAATCTACAGACCCAGAAAAACAAAACTGTCTTATTTCTCTACAAAACACTGCCCCAGGTTAAATTAATATTTAGGGCTTATATTTTAAGATTAATCAAGTGATATATCTCAAAAAACATATAATTTAGGAAGAATCCACTCTACTCACTTCTGCAGACTTTCTGTAGGACACAGTTAAAACAATTCACTTATCTGGCTGGGGACATTGTCCAAACAATTCCTCCAAACCAGTTCTAAATTTCACTGTTTGTTAATTTTACTAGATGCACTCTGATATCCAGCGATACATGAATTCAAACTGCAAAGGCAGTAACTGTACAGGTACACTGTCCTGTCAGTTTCTTCCCCTCACCATGTGCTTCCTCTGTCTGTTCCTTTCCCTCTTAAAACTGCTGTTGCTTTGACTTTTTTCCCCAAAGTTGCAAAACAATGCAACGGCATACAAAGCAGAAATTGCTGCTCCTGGAATTCGAGGAAATCACCTTCAACACCTAAAATACCTCAACAAAGGAGCAGCTGTTACAGCCAGAAATTTTTCCCATCAGACTTCTGAAAATCCAAATAAACTACTTCCACTGGTTGTCCGTGGTCTATGCTGCAAGAAATAACTCCGAATTCCAAAGATTGTTAGGCATGATTTCTCTGTCAGAAATGCATTGTGATACTCTGCAACTTTGCTGTTCATTTTGAAGTACCCAATATCACTTCTTATATAATGGATTCTAACTGTTTCCTTACATATGTCAAATTAATTGGTCTGCAGTTCTCCATATTATTTCTTCTTCCCTGTGTACATGGATGGATCATGTTTACTACCTTCCAGTTATCAACAAGGGCTTATTGTCTTTACAGGATCTACAGTAAAATAAAACACAGTCACCGACAGTTGAATTAATATGCTGTTTTATTTCTGACATTTTGAAATGAAGTATATCAGGCCCATCAGACTTAACAATGATCAATCTAGCTCCATTTTCAAGTACTGCCTTGTTGCTGATATGAATTGATTTTATGTCTTTAGTTCCACAAGTCCCAGGTGATTGCTTGCTTTACACGGAGATTTCCTGGTGCTTTCTCCCTGAAGACAGATGCAAAGTAGCTGGTTAATCTCTCTGCTATTTCCTTGTTCCCATAATAATTTCTCCGATACCTTACAAATTTCCATATTTGGCCTTACTTTAATTTTCTTTGGTACATGGATCGTAGACTTAAGCCGTCTTTGTGTTTCCTGTTTGTTTGCATTCATGTTCTTTTTGATTTCCTTAACACTTTCTTCATCCTTATTTTCAGAAAAGTAAATCTCGCTGTATGTTCAGTTTTGCACAATATCTGGAATTCTTCTGAAGCTGCTTCCTTAGATTTAATGCAATCATTAATTTCTTATGTAAACCATCAGTGAGTCCCCTTCCCTTTCTTTGGTGTTTGTAACTTAGTGATATGTACGTATTTTTGAGACTTTACAGTATTTCTATCACTGACAACCAATGTTTGTATCACACTAAATGTCATATTGTATTTTTCAAATTCACTTCGCCCGCTAGCCTTTGGGTTTCCATGATATTTGAGTGTAATGATCAAACATTCTATATTGCATGCAGGTGCCGTGTAAAATGCAACATATTAATGTCACGATTGCCCAATAGCTTCCTCAGAGCACGGTGAGTAATTAGTACTTCTGACCACACAACACCACGCCCGAAATAACCTGCTCTCTACTTTGGTTCACAACATACTCTTCAACCTACTTCATATACACTTATGAAATGTATTTTTCACAGCATTAGTAATCATTTAGTTAACGCAGTTTAGATGCAATTTTAAATCATCCAGTATTACTGCAGCACCCAAGATATTTACATATCTATTTTGCAGAGAATCGGATGCACAACTGTTTTGGTTTAGATATGTAAGGCACCAATGTTTGTTTCTCCTTGTTGTTTGCAAGATCCATATAAACTGATTCTGAAGAAGCTGAGGGATGTGCCCTGTGGTGTTATTAGTGATAGATGTGGACAAGACATTTGGAAGGCTCACCCCGATGGTGAGATAATCTGAAGAAATGCCTTTCAATACAGGACAAGCATCAATAACCTTCCTCACTCTGCCAGGACAAACGTCTCCCAATTCTCTCTACTCCCTCACACTCTATGTATATCTGTTACAGCACCTGCCCCCGAAATGGCTCTTGCTCCACCAGTCACACTGTTGCATGCAACACTCTCTTTTCTTCACTCTCTCTGTCACTGAAAGCAAATCGAGATTGAATTTATTGTTTTGCCAACATTGGACCAGTGAGACAGTTTGATGCTGGCGATATAAAAATGCGAACATTTTGAAAATTGGTGGAGAGCAGATGCAATCGAGACGGAAGAAGCCTGGGCATCAACCATCTTGCTCCGCAAGAAATTAGGAAATACTCACTAATCATTTATACGTTTTAATATGAAACATATTCACAGTAAACAGAAATACATTGACCCAGGGAATTCAGCAGCCAGTAGAGTAACATCACAGAGGACGGCAGAGGCTGTGTGGTTTTGTGATTATTTTGATGCAATCTTCATAAGTGCCTAATTGAAACCGCATATTGTTGTACAGTTGGGGGCAGTTGTGTGGCGGGGAGGGGGGGACGGGTGTTGGTTAAAGTTGTAAATAGTTGTGGATTAATGTTGACTTTTAAAGTAAACAATAAATTCGCGTTATTTCCTTTAAATACTGGAATTTGGGAGTCCCCTGTCATTCATATTCTGACAGATTTCGAGGTGAGTTGAGCTTTCCTGGGTGTTTGGTTTAATTAATAGAAGCGTTCACCACCATGTCATAACATTTGTAAAGACCAACAGAGAGAAAGAAAAAACAAAAGTAAGGAATTAGAAGATTAAATATAAAGGAAAACTGTAAGAGCTTCTTTCGATATGGAAAGGGAAAATGAGAGGCAAAATGGGCATCAGATCGCTAGAAATTGACACAGGAGACATAGTAATGTGGAACAAGGAAATAGCTGAGGAGATGAAAAATTACTTTGCATCAGTCTTCACGGTTGAAAACACGAGTAATATGCCAAAAGTTGAAAAGACTTAGTGGGCAGACCTGAGTAAGGTGGCCATCACCTCGGAGAAGGTGCTGGAAAAACTGAATGGCCTGAAGGTAAGTAAATCAACTGGACCAGATGGACTCCACTCCAGATTTCTAAGACAGATAGCTGATGAGACAGTGGAGGCGTTGGTGGTGATCTTTCAGGAATCTCTCGAATCAGGGAGATTCCCAGTGGACTGGAAAATCGCTAACGTGATACCCCTGTTTAAAAAGGGAGTAAAGCAAAAAATGGAAAATCACAGATTGTCTATTCTCAACTTGGCTCTGGGTAAGATCCTGGAATGTATTGTGAAGGATGAGATTTCTGAGTAGTTGGATGCAGATGGAAAAGTAGGACAAAGTTCGCTGGTTTCATCGAGGGGAGGCCATGCCTGGAAAATCTGCTAGAAAACCTTGAGGACGTAACGAGCAGCTTAAAACAAGGAGAGCCAATGGATGCCATCCACCTGGACTTCCAGAAGGTCTTTGACAATGGCTACTGAATAAGGCAAGGGCCCGTGGTATTAGAGGCAAGGTGCTAGCACGGATAGAAATTTGGCTGTCTGGCAGGTAGCAAAGAGTGTCGATTAAAGTGTCCTTCTCAGGATGACAGCAGGTGACAAGTGGTGTTCTATAAGGCTCAGTGTCGGGACCACAGCGTTTCACTTTATACATTAACGATTTGTGGGCGGCACGGTGGCCAGTGGTTAGCACTGCTGCCTCAAAGCGCCTGAGACCCGGGTTCAATTCCCGACTCAGGCGACTGACTGTGTGGAGTTTGCACGTTCTCCCGTGTCAGCGTGGGTTTCCTCCGGGTGCTCCGGTTTCCTCCCACAGTCCAAAGATTTGCAGGTGATACTAAATTGCCCGTAGTGTTAGGTAAGGGTAGGGGTATGGGTGGGTTTCGCTTCGGCGGGTCGGTGTGGAGGGCCGAAGGGCCTGTTTCCACACTGTAAATCTAATCTAATCTAATCCAGATGAAGGAACTGAAGGCATTGTGGTTAAGTTTGAAGGTGATACAAAGTTAGGTATAGGGACAGGTAACGTCGAAGAGGCATGGTGACTCAAGACGGATGTGGATAGGTTAGGATAATGGGCAAAGAAGTGGCAGATGCAGTACAAACTGGGAAATTGTGGGAACATGCCCTTTAGTAGGAAGAATAAAAACATGGACTACCGAGAAAATTCAGATGTCTGAAGTGCAAAGAAACTTGGGTATCCAAGTCCAGGATTCTCACAATGTACACTTGCAGGTTGAGTCAGTACTAGGAAGGCAAATGCAGTGATGGAACTTATTTTGAAAGGATTTGAATGTAAAAGCCGGGATGTACTTCTGAGGCTCTATAAGGCTCTGGTCAGACCACATGTGGACTATTATGCGCTATTTTGAGCCCCATGTCTCAGGAAGGATGTGCTGACCTTGGAATGGGTTCACAGCAGGTACACGAAAATGCTCCCAGGAATAAAAAGCTTAATTTATGAAAACGTTTGAAGACTCTGGGTCTTTTCTTGATGGAGTTCAGAGGGATGTGGGTGGATCTAATTGAAACATACAGAATACTGAATGGCCTGCACAGTGTGGATGTTGAGAAGACTTTCATTGGTAGGAGACTCTAGGACCCAAGGATACAACCTTAGAGAAAAGGAAAATCCTTTTAGAACGGAGTTAAGGGGAAATGTCTTCAGCCAGAGAGTGGAGAACCTATGGAATTCATTTTCACAGAAGGCAGTGGAGGTCAGGTCATTGTGTATATTTAAGATAGAGATAGATTGCTTCTGGAGTATGAAAGGGATGAAGGGTTACAAGGAGAAAGCAGGAGAATGTTGTTGAGAAAGTTGTCAGCATGATTGAATGGCAGATCAGACTCGATGGGCTCAATGGCCTCATTTCTGTTCCTATGTTCGATGATCTAATGGTCGTAAGCTGCAGTCTGATGCTCCTGCTCTCTTACTTTGTCTCTCCTGACAGCAAAGTGTGAGATTAAAATTCCCTGAATCATCTTTAACAAACGTGGGAGATTCCTATTGAGGATTCTTGGGAATCGCTGCACTGCTTGAAGGAAAGGAAATTCTGCCAAATCGAACTGTTCCAGGAAGAAGTTTCATACCAGCAGCTTGTTTGAGTAGAATAAATTCGGAGACAGAATAGCAGTTGGGACACATTATCTCTTTTCCATTTGATATGATTAAAAATACTAGGAAACTCTGGAAACCATTCCTTATTCTTTATTGTCTTCAGACATGTGCGTTGGTGTGTGTGTCTGTATGTGTATGACTCTGTGTCTCACATTTTTCGAGAAAATAACCTAGGTTACACTTCACATTTGTTGTAACCAGTGAAGAAGTGGGGCTGGAAAATGAAACAGTGACCCTCCAACATTGGTCGGAACAGGAATGATAAATTCTCACGGGGCTGTTCAAGTGGGAATTCTCTTCCCAAAAATTTATTCCCAAGACGAAGCTCAACACCACTACTTCCAGCGCAATTAAACATGGCCCATAAATGTTGGCCTATCAACAACATCCACATTCCATGAATAAATAAAAAATGATGAACTGCAGCAGAATTAATTGGATGGGAACAAAGCTGTTAGACAAATGCCTGGTGCCTTCCAGAATTGTGCTGCCTGTGTAGTTAAACTTTGTGCAGTTCCCTAGCATTGTGACTGGGTGCTTGCATTTTTTCAAAGTTGGGTTTGTTTAACATTTAACAGACATGGAGGAAAATTGTGGACAGACAGAAAAGTGCTGCGGAGACCACACTCAGATGTTATTGTCTGGTCGAGCAATGACAAAGTGTCTAATGACCCACTCCTGCTCCTCAGTCCGATATTCCAATGTTCTATTCAGTCCTTAAAACCACCTGAACAGGAGCAGATAGAGACCACTTGCTCCAAATAGCTGGTCTGCAATGTTACAGGATGTGATTCAGTCCCTCAACACTGTGTGATTTGATGTGGGTTGAAACATGTGATGGGAAATCCAGACCGGATACAAAAGTGGCCTCTCACCTCTTTACAGCTTGTCTCCTCGCTGAGTTGGTGTTTCATTTGATGGTCATGCTGCAGTCCCAGATTCACTTTGAATATCGGACCCATATCTCGCCCAGAGATGGCTCACCAGAAGCTTTTTTCTCACTGTCCTCAACATTCAGTAAGAGCACTTCTAGGTCAATTGCAACCATTCATTTTCCAATGACAGAATGAGAACATAAGAAACAGGAGTAGGCAATACGGATGCTCAAGCCATTGTATGCGATCATGGCTGATCTACTGCTGGCATTAACTCCTCGTTAATGATCAGTTCTTCCCACCCTCAGCTCTCTGACAGGTCAAAAATCCATCTACATCCTCTTTAAATACTTGCAGTGATCTAACTCCCCTACGTTTCTACACCTGAAAATTCCTGACATTCACTACCCTCTATAAGAAGAAAACATTCTCCACACAGATACTATCACGTATTAACATTAACAATAGTGGTTAACTGACCACAGGTAAGAGGGGTGTATCCCGGTATCAAGGCAGGATGTGGCTAAAAATTGTTTCCTCAGAAGCACTTAAATACCCAGAATCATACACACCAACTAAAATAAAAAATACAAGCCATGGAATTTATCATCTTCTCAGTGTCTGTGTCGAACATAACGAGTGATTTTTCTCTGACAGTGCTACAGATTAACCTTCACTCACTCCTCTTTTACCATCAGCCCACTGATTATTCTGGTGAAATTCCTTTACACTGTCTCTATTGCAATCAGATCATTCGTTTTAAAGGATAACAAATATGCCCATAATGCCTCAAAATACAGGCTCTATAACACTCTCAGCAATGATCACAATAATTCCTTTCTCTCACTTAATATCGCTGACACCAGTCTTAAGTTTCCCAGAGTTTGTTTTGCCTTGCGCAGTTAGAGGGAGGAGTCGGTAAGGAGAAGCTGGCAAGGAGGCAGTTGCCTTATATCAATTAATGATTTTAGGAAGAGGGGAGCCACATGCTAGAGATTTGAAATAGTGATCGGTGTTTTGGGCCCAGAATTGTGCTCGTTCGTCATTTCTCGTATTCAGTATTGATATCTACTCGAGATCCTTCATAGTGCAGAGTGTCTCTGCAGGATTTATTTCCCTAATATAGCCGACTACTGGTAATAGCCACTTAAACCAGAAATTATAGCCAAGTAATTGAAGATGTTCATTGGCTGTCTCAATGGCACAGCGAATGCACTCAAAATCCTTTAGTTGAGGGTAATAACTTGTTTTTTTTTCAATGATAAATGGCCCCTGCATAATTTGGTAATGTTAACCAGCATTTAATAAATCCATTACACTTTAAATATGACTCGAAATCTGGGCATGATTTAGGCCTTGTTTAATGGATGGTGCCCACGTTTGTGAGCCGGGGCTCTTGATTCGATTCCAGTCCATGAATGTCTGATAGTGCCCCTATCTCTGGAGAAGGTGGAGTGGACTCATGTTCTGTGGAAGTATGTCACGGCGTGTTACAACAGGCTGATGAACAAACACACAGGAGCATCATGTTGCAGCTTTAGGAGCGAATGCTGAATGACGGTAGTGTCCCTGTAACTTCACCGAAAATTCTAGTTCCAAATCTCACAGAGCTGTTTCATAATATATCTGAACAAGTTGATTAAACTTTTTTGGAATCGTGCCTTGGTGGAGAAGGAACAGGTGCGACTACTGAATTTGAGAATTTAGACCCAGGATGACTGAAAGCACAGCCAACTGTCTTGATTGGAGTCACATTTACACTTTCTAGAGGTTTATAAAATTATGAAGGGCATGGATAGGTTGAGTGGTCAAGGTTCCTTCTCCCCAAGGTAGGAGAGTGTAAAACTAGTAGGCATAGGTTAAAGGTGGGAAGACAAATATTTGAAAGATAATGAAGAGCAACTTTTGTTTTTGCTGCAGAGGGTGGTGCTTCTATGGAATAAGCTGCCAGACAAACTGGTGGAGTCTGGAACAATTACAGCATTTAAAGGGCAACTGGGTGGCTTTATGATTAGTGGGATATGGGCCAAATGCTGGCAAATGGGAGCGGATTAATTTCAAATATTTGGAAGGCATGAGCGAGTTAGTTGAAGAGTCTGTTTCCATGTTGTACATCTCTATGAATCATTGACTTAATTACTGAAGGTCTCTTTGTAATCTTCAGTGGTTCTTCATAACACAAACACTGTCCACTGTACACCCAAACTCGATGTTATCCATAAATTTGCGAAATATGCCTTCTATAACTCGCCTCTAAATCATTTATATAAATGACAAACAAAAGTGTACCCAACAATTTTGCCTCTGGATCATCGCTGCCCACAGGCTTCAAGTTCAAAAAACAACCATTCACCACCACCCTGTCTCCTGCCATTAAACAGATATACACAGAAACACACACGCAATCACACACGCATATAGAGACAAAGGTTAGATTAAAACAACGATCAAGAGTTGCAGTGAGAAGGCGGGGAAATTTGTGTTGAGAAACACACCAGACAGGATCAAACTGCAAAATAGATCTTTTGGGCCAAATGGCCTAATGCCAATTTTCTATGCTGTGTGGCCTTAAGGTGTCAGGATTATTTTCCAAGGGTACAGGAGAAGCTAAGTTTGATAAATACTTGACTGAACAGTCAATAGGACTGTGGGATACGTTTGAGGGGCTGAATGGTATATGCTTGTTCCTATTTGCTTTGTTTCTGAAAAGAGGAGGTGACTTGCTGTGAGGTTAAAACAGTTTAAAATGAAAGGGATCTCCCATTTCCATTTGAGATAACGTTATTCCTTTCTCCTTTGGATTGTGTGATCTGTGACGTTCTCAGACCCGGGGACAGTGAAGTCTCCCGGGATATTCAAGGCTGACCTTGACTGACCTTTGATGGACAGGGGAGGGCATGTTTATTGGGAGAAGACAGGAGAGGGAGTGGTCAGCTACAGTCAGACCAGCCGTGATGTTTCTAAATTAAGCAACAGGCTGGAGGGTCCGAATGGCCAACTGCTGCTCCTAACTCACACGTTGTTCGGTCAATTTACCCTCAAGACTGTGACAGAGGGAGAAAATGATTCCATTCAGCTCGTCAGCATCGTGACAACGCAGCAGGAGAAGGACATTATGCCCATCCATGGGGTTAGATAAGAATAGAATGAAGGACTCAAGTCATTTCAGTAAATTATACAGAATAGGAGGACGCCATATAACCATCCCAGGCTGTTATGCAGGAGCAGGGGCACCCTGGATAGCTGTCAGGAAATACAGAGTAGAGATCATTATGCATTTTGTGTTTGGAAAGCTGTAACTGGTAGAATACTTCAAGGATCTATGTGAGGTCATCAAATATTTCAATCCAAATAAATAAATTGGATGAAGTGGATGGCCCTCAGTTTGCTAATGGACCAGGATAGTCATTCAATAAGATGTTAAATGGAGACGGAGTGTCTGAACTGGGACACAGACAGCCGGAGGGCGGAGGGTCTGCGATGAGATTCAGACAGGGGAGGGGCAGAGCGCCTGCAATGGGATACAGACCTGGGGAGGGCAGAGCGTCTGCAATGGGATACAGACGGGGAGGGCAGAGCGTCTGCAATGGGATAGAGACAGGGGGCAGGCAGAGAGTCTGCAATGAGATACAGACAGGGGAGGGCAGAACATCTGAAATGAGATACAGACAGGGGAAGGCAGAATGCCTGCAATTAAATACAGAAAGGGGAAGGGCAGGGCTTCTGCAATGGTATACATACAGGGAGAGGGCAGAGCGTCTCCAATGGGATACAGGCAGAGGAAGAGAGAGCATCTGCAATGGAATACAGACGGGGGAGGTCCAAGCGTCTGCAATGGGATACAGACAAGGGGAGGACAGGGCATCTGCCGTGGGAGAGCGTCTGCAATGGGATATAGACATTGGAGGGCATAGGGTCTGCAATAGGAGACAGGCAGTTGAGGGCAGAGCGTCTGCAATTGGATATAGATGTTGGAGGGCATAGCGTTTACAATGGGAGACAGACAGGGGAGGGCAGAGCGTCTGCAATGGAATACAGGCATTGGAGGGCACAGCGTCTGCAATGAGAGACAGACAGGGGATGGCAGAGTGTCCGCAATGGAATACAGACAGGGGTTAGTAGAGCGTCTGCAATGGGATACAGGCATTGGAGGGCATAGCGTGTGCAATGAGAGACAGACAGGGGATGGCAGAGAGTCTGCAATGGGATACAGACGGGGAGGGCAGCGCGTCTGCAATGGGATACAGACAGGAGGAGGGCAGAGCATCTGCAATGGGATACATACAGTGGGCGGCAGAGAGTCTACAATGGGACACAGACAGGGTAACGGCAGCGCGTCTGCAATGGGATACAGAGAAGGGGATTCCAGCGCATCTGCAATGGCATACAGTCAGAAGATGGCTGTAAGCAAACCTTCAGCAAAAAAAAAATCTGTTCAATGTAGGCGATGGGAACTTTTTGTTTCGTGGATAAGACAAAACAGCAGAAAATTATTTAAATTCAGGGAGAATGCAGAACTCATTGGTACAGGGGGATTTGCGTGTCTTCGTACATGAATCACATGAAATTACTCTGAATATGTTGCAAGTGATTTGGAAGAGAAATGGAATGATTCTGTTTCGTGCAAGAGTGTTAGGTATGATCTAAGCCATGTTTTTTTGCATCAGTGCAGGGCATTGCTGAGATCACGTCTGATGTACTATATGTAGTTATGATAGCCTAAACTGAAAAATAAAAGGTTTAGAAACGTTTCAAAGATGTTGCCCTTTACTCGTTCTTGGGATGAAGGCATTCCATTATGAAGAATTAACAGTTCAGCCTGCGAATGAGAGATGATTTATTGACCATATAAGATCTTGAGAAGAGTGTATTTGGTGAATAACGGATGGCTATTTCTTCATGTGTGGGAGAATAACACTGGGGAAGTAATTTAAGAATTCGACATGTTCAAAGGAAAGGTCATTGGACCGAAAAATTGAAGTCTGATTTCTCTTCATATACGCTGTCAGACAGGCCGAGCTTTTCCAGCAATTTCTCTATTTGTTTAAGTATAAAACATTCTCATCTTAGCACAGATATTATGAAGAAACTAAACGCTTATTTTTACATTATGCAGGCACATACTAGCACATATCCAAAACAAGTAGGGTCATTTAATGTTAATGAATTGATTCTGTGTACGACAGCAGCAATAATGCTGGAATCGAGAATGTGATGGAGTCATATAGTTCGGACAATGTTCAAGGAAAGCTCACATAGCCAAGTTTAGGGTCTGATAATTTTAATGATTTAACTTACAGATGGAAAAATGTAGCCTATCTGTGAAGGAACAGTCTATTGCTCCCTTCCTGTTTCCTGTCGCTCAACACAGCAATGTGTTGGAGTGAAATTGAAAGCCTAGTCGTGTTTCCCACTCACAGAGAATTCCTGATGAGGCTTCATTAGAATTTCCCAATTCCTTGAAGCAATGCAATTCAACTAAATCCAACTGTTTCAGGAAGAAGTCCCATTGTCAGGATGTTGTACGAGCAGAATAACTTCAGAAGGAATTATTCAGACTCGATAGTCTGGGGAACCGGCAAGAGATTCTGTGGCTGCAAATAGGAATCCAGGATGGTGTAAAGCCTCCTACGTGTCAGGATGTCTCGGAGCGGCTGCAGAACGTTCTCACCGGGTCGGGGAGCAGCCAGAAGTCTTTGTGCACATTAGTAGAAATGACATGTGTAGAAATAGTGATAAAATCCTGCAGAGTGATTATATAGAGCTAGGAAAAAGGGTAGAAGACTGGACCACGACAGTGGGTAATATCTGGTTTACTTTCAGGGCTCTGTGCTAGTGAGGGTAAGAACCGGAGGATATGGCAGATGAATGTGTGGCGACAGAATTGGTGCAGGGGGCAGAGATTTTTGGGTGACTGGGATCTTTTTTTGGGCAGAGGTGACCTGTTCAGGAAGGGCGGGTTGTACTTGAACTGGGAGGGTACCAATATCCTGGCCCGCAGGTTTGCTAGTGCTGCAAGGGCGGATTTCAACTCGATTGGCTGGGGTTGGGGAGGGGTGGGATCCTCAACAGCAGGGAGGCAAGTGCGAGGCTGGGAGGAGATACAGTAATCAGAAACAGTAAAGTGAAGAGACAGGTCAGGCTGGAAAACGGCAGGGAGCAAGGAATGCCTGTTGGATTAAATTGCAATTGTTTCAATGCGACATGGCTGACAGATGAGACCGATGAAGCCAGGGCGTGGATATGCACGTGGAACTGGGATATTATAGCCATTACAGAAACATGGCTAAGGGAAGGACAAGATTGGCAGCCTAATGTACCAGGGTAAAGTTGCTTTATGCGGGACAGAGATGGAGGAAGGAGGGGAGGGTGAGTTTCATTTTTGATTAAGGCGAGTATCACAGTAGTAATCAGAGATAAAATATCTGAAGGAACATCCAGTGAGGATTTGTGGGGAGCTTAGAAATAAGAAGGGAATGGTGATATTATTTGTGTTGTTCCATAAGCCCCCAAAAAGTAAACGAGAAATTAGCGGAACAAAAATATGTAGAGCGATTGGGGGGACTTGAAGGGCCAATGGGATTGCATTAGTAGGAGATTTTAATTTTCCAAACATAGTCTGGGAATGATGTAGAATTAAGGACTGAGACGGTGTGCATCTATTAAGTGTGTTCAGAAAAGTTTCCTCAAGCAGTATGTAGAGGGTGCAACTAGGGAAGTGTCAAAACTTGACCTATTCTCAGAACGAGGGCAGGACAGGTGACTGTAGTGACAATGGGGGAACACTCTGGGATTAGTGACCATAGTTAGATTAATTTTAAAAAAGTTATGAAAAAGAACAAAACAGGTCCATGTGTTCAAGTTCTAAATTGAGACAAGGCAAATTTTGATGGAATTAGACAGGAGCTTGTAGAGATTGGTTGGAGGAGTTTGTTTACAGGCGAAGGGATCTCCTGCAAGTGGGAGGCCTTTAAAAGTGAAACGTCTAGAGTTCAAGGTCTATTTGTTCCTGTGAGAGTAAAGGCAAGTTTCGCAGGAAGAGGGAAGCATGGATGTCAGGAGGTATTGAGGCTTTGACCAGCAAAAAGGAGGCGTGGCTCAGGTCCAGGCAACTGGGATCAAGGGAATTCCTGGAGGTATACAGGGGATACAGTAATTTACTGAAGAAGGATATCAGGAGGGCGAAAAGGGTGCACAAGTTAGCTTTGGCTGAGAAGGTTATGGTGAATCCAACAAGGTTCTTTACGTATATTAAAGTGAAAGGAATAACTAAATGAGAATATGACCCCACAAGGTCCAAAGTGGACATGCATGTCTAGAACCATAGGAGATGTGTGAGATTCTCAATGAATATTTCTCTTCTGCCTTAACCGTGGAGAAATATATGAAGATTTGGGAGGTGAACAAAGGTCGTAGTTTTATCTTGGGATGAGTCAATATCACAGGAGAAGACGTGTTGGATGCATTAGAATGTATGAAGTTTGATAAATCCTAAACAGATGCATCCAAGAACACTGCAAGAGGCTACAGAAGAAACTACAGGGACCCTGGTTGATATTTTTGTATCATCGGTAGCTACAGTTTAGGTTCCAGAACATTGGAGATTAGCAAATGTTGTGCCATTATTCAAGAAGGGTAGCAAAGCAAAATCTGGAATCCAAAGACTAGGAAACCTAACATCTGTGGTAGCTAGGTAACTTGAGAAGTCTCTGAGGGATGAGATATACATACATTTGGAAAGATAAGGTTTGTTTAGACATAATATTTTTGACAGATTCCCTACAGTATGGAAACAGACTATTTGGCCCAACAAGACCACACCTATATTTACCACTGACGAATGCACATAACACTATGGGTAACTAAGCATGGCCAATTCACCTGTGCTTTCCATCTTTGGATGTGGAAGGAAAATGGAGCACCCAGAGGAAACACACACAAGCACAGTGAGAATGTGCAAACTCCACACAGAGAGTCACCCGAAGCTGGAACCAAACCCGGATCCATGGCACTATGAGGCAGCAGTACTAGCCACTGAGCCACCATGCCACCTTTGCTTTTTTCAATACCGTTCAATGACACAGGTACAAACTCTATTCTGCCCTTCAACCATGATACACGTTCCAATATCACATACCATGGATAGTTTATTATCCATTGAAAATGTCATCTTATTGTTATTTATTAGTTTGTTCTTATTAATTTTAATAATTATTATTAATAGCTGTTTTTAGACTGGAAATATTGCATGGCTTTGTGAGTGGGAGATCATGCCTCTCAAATTTGGTTGAGTTCATTGATGAAATGACCAGGAATGTTGATGAGGGTAGGGTGGTAGACATATTCTGTATAGTTTTCAGTAAGGCCTTTGACAAGGATACCATTGATAGGCAGGTCTGGAAGGTTAGAATCGCATGGAATCCAGAGGGAGCTGGCAAATTAGACACACAATTGGCTTCATGATTGTAAGCAATGAGTACTAGTGGAAGGATGCTGTCGGACTGGAGGCCTGTGACACATGAAGTGCCTCAGGGGTCAGTGCTGGGCCCATTGTTGTTTGTTATCTGTCACAATGATGTTCTTGCGAAGGTACAAGGCATGATTAGGAAACTTGAAGATGACACTGAAATAGATGGTATCATGCACAGTGAGGAAGTATATCAGATATTGCAGCAGGATCTTGATCAAACTGGAGAAGTGGGCCAATGAATATTTTGGCAACGTTAGATCAAGGTAGGAGTTTCGTGGTGATTGGTAGGACCTTAAGGAGTGTAGTTGAGCAGAGGGAACATGGAGTTTAGGTCCACCATTCTACGAAAGTGGGGTCATATTTAGACATGGTAATGAAGAAGGTTTTGCCACACTAGCAAGCATCGGTCAGGACATGGAGGCGAGCAGTTGGGAAGTAATGTTGAAGTTATTCAGGAAGTTGGTGAGGCTGCATTTGTAGTGCTGTGTTCAGTTTTAGTCACATTGCGATCAGAAGGATGTTTTTAATGTGGAATGTGTACAGACGGAATTTACAAAAATGTTGCCAGAACTCAATAGTATGAATTATAGGGAGAGGTTGGACAAGTGAGGCCTTTTTTATTTCGAGAATAGAAGACTGAGAGGGATCTTATAGAAGTTTACATGGATAGGGTGAATGGAACCAGCCTTTTTATTCCTAGAGTTGGGGAATCGAGGAGGAGAGAACTGTTTCACACAGAGAGTGGTACACAAAACGAATGAGCTGCCAACGGAAGTGGTTGAAGCATTTATATTAACGATATTTAAGCGGCATTTGGGCAAGTACATGGACAGGAAAGGACGAGAATGCTATGCGCCAAGTGCTGGGAAATGAGGTTAATGTGGTTAGATATTTGAGTCAGAATGGACGAGTTTGGACAAAAGAGCCTCTCTGCCTCTCTCCATGCTGTAAGACTTGATGACTACAAATAAAACAGGAGAAACGGCGGTTCTCCCGCTCCTTGGATGCTGCCTGACCTGCTGCGCTTTTCCAGCAACTCATTTTCAGCTCTGATCTCCAGCATCTGCAGTCCTCACTTTCTCCCCTAAATAAATCTGCCTAACTTGTTCCTAACACTGACCCTGACACACTCTGAGAACTTTAACATTGGCCATATCACCAACCTAGTTATAATTATTTTTTGTGGCCAGAGGAGGAGTGGGGCTAGAAAAGGGAGCAATAATCCAAAAAAAAGAAACACATGGAATTATCGACTCAATCAGCCAACGTCAGTGTCGAGGAGTTCGTTGGAGGGGATTCTCAGCGATAGGATTTACATCTATTTAGAAAGACAACGATTGATTAGGGGTAGTCAATATGGATTTGTGTGATGGAATTCATGTTTAATTAATGTGATTGAGTATTATGCAGAGGTGTCAAAGAAGATTGAAGAAGACACTGTGGTGTACATTGTTTACACAGACTTCAGCAAGACATTTAATACGGTACCTCATCGTCGACAGATTACTTAGATTAGATTATATGTAATCTAGGAAAAGCTAGCCAATTGGATACAAAATTGGATTGAAGGTAGTGGATTATGTTCCAGAGTGAAGACCTGTGGCCAGCGGTGTGCTGAAAGAATCAGTGCTGAGCTCACTGCTTTTCATCACGGATATAAACAACTTTGATGTGATTATCGGTGGCATGTTTAGTAAGTTTACAGATAACATCACCAAAGTAGTGCAGTGGACCGTGAAGAAGATTATCTCAGAATGTAACGGGGTCATTGAACATCAATGAGCCAAGGACTGGCAGATGGAGTTTACTTTAGATATTTGTGAGGTTTTGCATTTTGCTAAGTTAAAGTAGGGTAGTGCCCGGGAAATGTTGCTGAACAAGGAGATGTACGGGTGAAGATTCATAGTTCCTTGAAAGTTGAGTTTAGGTCGGTAGAGTGGTGAGGAACGTGGTTGGCATGCTTGCCTTAATCGGTCAGAACATTGAGTATAGGAGTTGAGATAACGTGCTGCGCTTGTACAGGACGCAGGTGAGGCCACTTTAAGAATACTGCGTACATGTCAGTTGACTCTGCTAAAGGGTGGATGTTATTAAGCTTGCAAGGCTTCAGAAAAGTTTTACAAGGATTTCCTGGAACCTGAGGGTTTGAGCTACAGGGAGATGATGAACAGGATGAGGCTTTTCCTCCTGGCCTGTCAGAGGCTGAATGGTGACATGACAGAGGTTTAAAAACTCCTGAGGGGCATGGACAGTCTGAATAGGCAAGATCTTTTTCCCAGTGTAGGGGTGTCCAGAACTAGACTGCATAGGGTGAAGGTGACAGGGCAAAGACTTAGAAGGGACCTGAGGGGAAACTTTTGATACAGAGGCTGGTGGGTGTACTGTCAGAGGAAGTGGTGAAAGCGGGTACAATTACACGTTTGTAATGTATGTGGATAGGTACATAAATAGGAATGGTTCAGAGGGAGGTGGCAAGTGGGATTAAGCTGCTTGATTGGCAAGGACAATTTGGGCAAAATGATCTGATTACACTCTGTATGACTCTCTTATTCTCACAGCGATATGAGGAAAAATTCCAAAAGTGCCATTCGAATGGGAATTCTTTTCGCTAGAAGTTTGTGGTGCTTCTCTGATTACAAGTATTCACAGCTGAGTTAGTTAAAGATTTGACAGAGAAGTGAGTCACGGATAATGGGACACAGAGAGGAAGATGAGGCTGAGACCACAATCTGATCAGCCACAATCTTAATGCCTGGTGGAGAAGGCTCAAATTCTCTAATGACCCACTCCTGCACCTCAGTCCCACGTTTCTGTGTTCCATTCAATCCCTCTAGCCTGCTAGACAGGAGCAGTTGGAGTCCACTTACTGTTATAACATAGTGCACAGAAACAGAGGAGACCATTTCGTCCATCAAGACTGTCCCACACGGTTTGGGAGATTTGGAAAATGTAATTGGAAGGCCCAGGCTGGATATGAAAGAGGTTGCTCATCTCTTTTTACAGAGCTTTCACTCTCTGTAAATTGTGCTTCATTTTTGAGACCCAGATTCACTGTGAATACAGCCCCCAAATCTCACCCAGCAATGGCTCATAAAATCCGCTGGTCTCCCTGATTGCAACATTCCATAAAAGCCATTCCAGGAAAATAACACCTACTAACTTTCCAATAACAGATTGGGAGAACATCAGAAACAGGGGAAGGACATTCACATCCGAAGCCTGCCTTGCCCTTCACTAAGATCAAGGCTGACCTGCTCCAAGTCTCAAATCTCCCTTAATGTTCAAGTTTTCCTGAGCACTTCCATCGAACACAGAACAAAGAACAATACTGATTTGGAGATGCCGGTGTTGGACTGGGGTGTACAAAGTTAAAAATCACACAAAACCAGGTTATAGTCAAACAGATTTAATTAGAAGCACGCTAGATTTCGGAGTGTCGCTCCTTCATCAGGTGATAGTTAAGTGCTCAAGCCTAACACAGAATTTAGAGCAGAAATTTACAGTGTGATTTAACTGAAATTATACATTGAAAAATTGATTGTCTGTTAAGCCTTTAATCTGTTAGAATACCATGATAGTTTCACTTCTTTCATATGTAAATCACAAAACTTTGTTTTAAAAAATTGCATTCTCAGGTTAGCTGTTAATAATGGTGATAGCTAGACAATATGTTGAAAGTGGTGCACCCTGTGTTGTCTGTCTATGCCATGATGTTTATATTGATTCTAATCTAAAAAGTGAGATAACGGAGTTTTACATGAATTCATGCAGTTTTTGAGCTCAGAGTTCTACATGAATGCATGCAGGTAGGACCTTCAGCCCTCGACGTTGTGCCGTTTGCCCTACTCTAAGATCAGACTAACCTACATGCTTCAGTTCACTTTGTTCCATGTGCCTACCCTAGAGTCTCTTAAGTTTCCCTCAAGTATTTGACTCTACTACCACCGCTGGCAGTGCATTCCACACACCCAGCACTCTCTGTGTAAATAATCTACCTTTGATATCTCCCCTAAACCTTCCTCCAATTACCTTAAATTTATGCCACCTAGAGATAGACATTTCTGCCCTCGGAAAATGTTTCTGGCCAATCACTCTCTCTTTTTTCCAAGTATGGGGACGGCAAACACGAGGGGACACAACTTGAAAGTGAGGGGAGATAGGTATAAGACGGATGTTAGAGGTAGTTTCTTTATTCAGAGAGTAGTAAGGGTACGGAATGCTTTGCCTGCATCTGTCATAGATTCGCCATGTTTATGTGCATTTAAGACGTCGTTGGACAGGCAAATGGACGGACATGGAAGAATGTAGGTGGGATGGGTTTCAGCTGAGTGTGACAGGGCGGCGCAACATCGAGGGCTTAAGGGCCGTACCGCGCTATAATGTTCTATGTTCTATGCCTCTCATCATCTTGTACACCTCTATCAAGTCACCTCTCATCTATTTTTTCCTCCAGTGAGAAAAGCCCTCGCTCCCTCATGGTTTCTTCATAAGACCTGCCCCCTGTCGAGGCAGCATCATGGTAAATCTCCTCTTTACCCTCTCTAAAGCTTTCTTATCCTTCCTATAATGAGGATACCAGAACTGAACACAATATTCCCTGCGCGGTCTGAGCAGGGCTCTATCGAGCTGCAGCATAACCTCGTGTCTCTTAAACTCAATCCCCCTGCAACTGATAGCCAAAACACCATGCGCCTCTTAACAACCCAATCAACTTGGATAGCAACTTTGAGGAGTCTGTGGGCACCGACCCCAAGAACCCTCTGTTCCTCCACACTACCAAGAATCTTCCGCCTAGGAACCCTCCAACCACAAGGGATGAATTCAGATTTCTCCAGCTTCCTCATTTCCCCTCCCCCCACCTTGTCTCAATCCCAACTCTCAAACTCAGCACCACCTTCCAGGCCTGCAATTTTCTTCCTGACCTCTCCGCCCCCACCCCTTCTCCAGCCTATCACCCTCACCTTAACCTCTTTCCACCTATTCCATTTCCAACGCCCCTCCCCCAAGTCCCTCCTCCCTACCTTTTATCTTGGCCTGCTTGGCATACTTTCCTCTTTCCTGAAGAAGGGCTCATGCCCGAAACGTCGATTATCCTGATCTTTTCATGCTGCCTGACCTGCTGTGCTTTTCCAGCAATACATTTTTCAGCTCCTCAGTTTCTCTTCCTGGCTGAGAAAGCTCTTACATCTTCACACAGTCGCACAGTAACAGCTCCTCTCTCCAAAGAAGCAGTTGACAATGGAACATTACGTTTCTCTATATCTCAGCGATATAAGTATTGCTGATGGAGTTGATCACCACACTCAGAGACGAGAGATAGAGGGAACATAACTCACGGTAAGCAGGGACATCCCATAATAAATATGATATTCAGGAATGTGTGAAAAGGGGAAATGGTAGAATAACTTCCCATTCTGTTTTCCTTCCAGTCCATCATCAGCAATCTTTTTGCTTGCTTTTCCTCTCTCTCTCTCTCTCTCTCTCTCAATCTCTCTCTCTCTTTCTCTCTCACTTTCTCTCTCTTGCTGGACATTATCCATTCGACACAAACCTCCCGCTCACCCTTCCATCCATCCCTGATATAATAATATTATTTCTCAGTTGCATTCAGTTTTGATAGTTTCACTGAACTCGAAACGTTATTTGTGTTTTTTTTTCCGACAGACTGCCATACCTGCTGAGATTCTCCAACATTCTTTCAGACGGTGGAGAATTTTATTTCAGATCGCCAGCATCCACATTTGGTGTTGTTGTTGTTTCGCGGGATGCCAGAACCACTGGCAAGGGCAGTATTTGTTGTCCATCACAACTACCCTTGACCACGCGGCCATTTGTCATGGCAATATGGAGGCAACCATATTGTTGTGGATCTGAGGTGACACTTAGTTCAGACAGTGCAATAATGTTAGGTTTCTTTACCAAAGCTTATCAATTAAATAAGAAAAGAAATCCTGATGGTTTATGCTTGCCATGAGTGAAAGTAGGTTTCATTCCAATTTTTGATATTGGAACTTAAATTTAGTCATCGGCTGTGGTAGGATTTCTGACAATGCTTTTAGAGTCATGACTTGCGCCTCTGAATTACACAGTCAGTGTAATTATTACTCTGTTTAAGAGTCCCTGTTATGAAATAACTGTAGAGAAAAGAACACGTTTGTGGTCAAAATATTTGTAACTGGAGGAGAGGTCAGAAGAGAACTGGAGCCACAAAATCTGTCGTTAACGAAGGGGTACATGATGGCGAAGTCAGCAACAGAACTCAGGCAAGTCTGGAGATTGGGGATATTATGAAGGGGGGCGTCGGCAGGTTTGATGACAGAGAGAATATGGAGATATAAAACAGTTCACGGTAAAGAGGAGACTCAAGGTTCCGAACAGTCTTTTACCTTCTCAGATGTTTATGAGTAAGCAGTTTGGAAATGCATGAGAATGAAGTGGCGTTTGTGACTGAAAGTTTATGTTTTTGTTAAATATAATCAACCAGAATAGCAATAACATTCAGCATCATTCATAGAATTGATAGAGATAGACGTACCAGGCACACCAATGATAGCGAGGATGGGATAGTACCCAGCTTGAATAATCATCAGTACGGCTCGTATCCGCAACTGTAACAATGGCCAATCCTGAGAAAGCCAGTAAAGACCCAGGATAAACTCCTGTCCATTGTTGGAACATTCCAGTGTAATGTTCTCAGATTCTGATCCATTGTTGGAACATTCCAGGCTAATGTTCTCAGATTAAAATCCATTGTTGGAACATTCTAATGTTCTCAGATTCTGATCTCTCTCTCTTTCTCTGCAGCTGCTGATCCCAATCTTGTTGAGGTTGACTCTGCGCCGAATACTATGGCATAACAAGTTGAAAGAAGTCCCTAATTATGGAAGAGCGATATCCTCCAGTGACCCAGTTAGGTCCAGGAAGACTGATATTAATCACAGTCACTGAACAAACAGCTGTAGTTAACCCATTTCACGGCAATTCTGATATATCACAATAATACTTGGTTGTGTGGGATTTTGATATCGATGATTATTGGGCTAATGGCACATCTCCAGTTGTAAACATCGAGGTAAAGGAGAGACATAATTCTTTCTCTTCACAAGCTCGATGATTCTGCTGTGTTTTGGCAATATAGGAATTGCTGGGCTCCCGAGGCCGTCTGTGTCTGATCACCAGGCCTGCTGCATCTTTTTGCTTTATTTATATATGTTTAACTTTGACTTTTGTCTGTCCAGCATTAAATGGCTGAGGTGGGTTTAGGCATTTTTAAGAGACACCTACAGAGCCATAGACGATGTAAATGCAGTCCATTCCTTATGTTCTTGCAGCCGCGGCCTTGTCCTGTGGAGTGATGGTCAAACTCTTGCAGAACCAGGATTCTTAGTTTTACCTTTCGCCAGTTATTGCTGGAGCCTCAGCAGGGTTGGAAGGCAGTAAATCTCTCCCGGGTGCTACACATTGTCTCTGAGATTTCTCTCTGAAGTGTCTTTTGATGTTCTTTCCTCCTGGATTGGAGAACTGCATGTCAGACAATCTGTTTCCTGCATTTGTTTTTTGACATTTGTGTGCTTATCCGATGATACCATATTGGAGCAGTTACTGTATAGTAGTTAAATAAACTATTATTCTGTTAAGTTTTCCAACAGAATTAAGTTTAGCAAGTTCCTCTTCCTTTTGTTGTCTTTTATCGACAGTCTTCGAATAAATTGTGTTTTGCTTAATGTCGAATATTTCGACAAAGTAAATTCTATCTCAAACACAGCACCTCACATTTACCAGCGGAATGGGCCGAGCTGGAGGAGTGATAATCATGTCAGGAATTATATCGGATACCCAACCCACCTCTCAGATCCAGCCCGGACCCGTACAAGCCCAGATGAGGTACCTCCTCAACATAAAGCACTGCGTAGACCAGGCTAGTGTACTGCTCAGCAATCAGTTCAGGATCGAACACTGTTTAGAGCTCACATGTTCACTACTTCTGTGTCCAACAGTGCACTGATCTATAAACTTGGACTCGATGATCTGTCCACCACAGGGCGCTGTGCAGAACACACACAGGCATTGTTCTATACACACGGACTGGATATCTGTGCAGCATGGGGAGCTGTGCAGTGAATAGCAGTGAATTTATCTTTTAATCTGGAGCAGTTACCTTCCCAGCATACGCAGCTGTGTGCACCAATCGCTGAATTGCTATGTAACACTATGATAGATCACTGCCCAGCGTGGGGAAACTTGTAGCTCATGCTGGAAGTGACAGGATGTGCAGCACCTCTCCATTTACAGCTCCATATCTCCATTGTGGCATGACACAGGAGTGCTGTGGGTGTGAAATTCACTGCCAGACAGAGATGGCGGGGGAATCAGTTTAAATACCAACAAATGGGAGGAACTTGGTTAAAAGAGAGGGGGAGATTAAGAGAGAATTTCAGAGAAGGATCTGATGGTAGGATTAAAAATTGTGAAATGAGAACATTTCGATAGCATCTTGCAATATAAGCCACTGTTTCTAGGAATGATGGGTGAGCAGGATATTGGTGTAAGTTAAGGTGATTGAGAGTTTTGGATAAGCAATTGTCCTGCAGCGTTGTAACTGGGAGTAGGATCAGCAGAATCTTCGACTCATTGGGCTGAATCGTACAATAATTTGTCTCAGTGCCATTTTCATTGAATGTGACTGAAGGAAAATCTGCACGAGGCAGAGCTAGTTTCCTGGTGTTATCTTATCGAACACAACTGATTAACTACCCATTCCACCCCATGGTGTCCCTCTCATTCAACGCCAGCCCGATTTTCCCACCCATTATGGCTGGCAGTGCTCACTATCGCCCGGATGCCCATGGATATTCATTGATCCCTGGTACTGCTGCCATTATTAAAAGGCCAATGGGCACACGGTTGAGCTTTCTCAGTTTGGAGCTGCCCTGCACAGTTTATCCGAGCATGGCAGATAAGGGAAAATTACACCACAGCTTGTCGACAGCGGCACGTAGGTCCTGGTGATTGTTCTAGTACGGAGGGGGACCATTCTCTTCCCAGAGCATGTTCTGAGCACACCACCCAGCTCAGTGCAGTATCTGCGGTCCGAAGAAAAGTCCAGCAATACAGGAAAAGCATCAATAACCTTCCCCGTTCTGTCAGGATAAGCGTGACCGTATTCTCTCTACTCTCTCACACTCATTGTATATCTGTTAGCGCCTTCCCCAGAAAAAGGCTCCAACACTCTCACCACTGCAATGCAGCACTCTCTCTCTCTCTCTCTCTCTCACCTATGCAATACCCCACATGGTTATAAAATGTTCTTATGAGTGCACTTTCTAGAATTCTCTGGATGATGTCGGTTGTACAATGTTCCAGATAATTTTCAAAATAATTCAACTTCAGCAAAATGTTCATCCCCCAGCATGTAACGCATCAGAGGAAGGAGTAGAGTTTTACTTTTTTTATATATCACTCAGGATGAAAGTGCATCATGAGGCCATTAAGCCTCTCAAATATGCTCGACTATTCAGACAAAGGGAGCACCTAAACACTTGAAGACTCACTCTCTTCTTGAAGACAGGCGCCACTTTGGAGTTTCGCCAGTTTCACTGGAACACTCCTGTAATCCCGAGAGGTATGGAATATTTCACACAGTGCCGCCAGTCACTCTGTAACCACTTCTATTAAAACAAGCTATGAATTGATGATGAGCTGTTTACCTTTGGTCTTTTCTGTTTGAGAAAAGCTTTGTTCATTTTGTTAGAGACAGTACAAAACTTTCAATTTTGTTTATAATATTGGAACTCTTCGTGCCTTCCCCTGTGAGGAACGATGTAAAATACTGTTTTAAATTCTCTGCCTGTTCCCTGAAACCAGTTCCCCAGTCACATCCTCCAGGTATCCCACATATACTTTCCTGCCTTCCTTCAAAGGGTCACACACACATCATGAATGTTTTTTATTCGATATCGGAAAACTTTTGCGGCTAGTTTCTTTTCATATTTCTTGCCAGTTTTGAAATGTTTTTTCTTTGTATTTTGTTTTATACCATCTGCTTCTTGTTGCAAAAGTAAACTTCACAAATGTGGCCGACGCTCGAGCTCACCAATCTGAATTCTTTAGTTTGTGATTGATCAGTATCCTTCAAGGCCTTTGTGCATCAAGGGTGGTTCATCTTCACATCTTCATATCATCTTCTTTTTCACCAGAGCCAAACATTACTGAGAGTTATTAATCAGTACCTGCTTAAATGTTCCCACACCTTCACCCTCCCAACCCCACCCCCACCCCCACATACACACACATCTGCTGACCTTCATCTGTGTCTATTTTCACACTCCGTGTTTGACCAGGTATAAGACATAAATCTGCATTTGAAATGCCTGGCTCTTTTCAATCATTCAGGGGGAACCTACGTTTGGGGCTGAACACATGATCAACGGAGGGTGACTCCATTCTCCCAGTTTCCCTGTCTCTGTCATTTCTGTTCGATGATGCCACGTTCCTTTGGGAAGCTTCCTACATGTCATCCTTTTCTCTCAAACGAGAAATCCCCTAAATCTGATGGACGGAGCTTTCAGCTGTGTCTGTCCCATCTCCCTCACTTCTGCCCTCACTCCGTCCCCTCCTTCCCAGAACAATGATAGTTCTCCTCTTGTCCTCACTTCCTGCTGCACTAGAATCTGCATTCACAGAATCATCCTCCGCCACTTCCACCACCTCCAGCAGGACAGCACCATCAAACACATCTTCCCCTCCCGTCCACTGTCAGAAATTCACAGGGACCATTCCTTCTGTGGCACGCTCCATTACCCAGAACATTTCCCCTCACCCCCATGGCACCTTCCCATGTAAATGCAGAAGCTGCAACTTTTGCCAATTCATCTCTTCCCTCTTCACTGTCCAAGGCTCTAAACACACCTTCCAGGTGTAGCAGCATTTCACTTTTACGCTTTCAATCCAATCTCCTGTCATTGCCGCTCACAATGCAGTCTCCTTTACATTACTGAGCTAAACAGAAACTGCTTTGATGAACATCTCCACTCTGTCTGTAGGAATGACCCTGACATTCTGATTGCTCCCCATTTCAATTACCTACATTGCTCTCAAGATAATGAGAATTCTTTGAGGAGGTAACGACGGGTTGGACCAGAGAGAGTTACTGATCTGAACTTCCAGAAAGCCTCTGATATGGTACCCCACAGGAGGCTGCAGAGTAAGATAAGGACCCATGGTGTCAGAGGACAGGTACTAGCATGGATAAAAGGTTGGCTCTCTTACAGGATGCAGAGTGAGGAAAAAATTGTCTCTCTCAGGATGGCAGCCGGTGACTAGCAGTATTCCACAAGAGTCAGTGTTTGGATCACAAAATTTCACTTTATAGGTTAATGATCTGAGTGGCGGTACAGAAGGCATTCTGGCTACGTTTGCAGATGAAGCAAAGATAGGTAGAGGGGCACCTAATATTGAGGAGGTAGGGAGCCTACAGAAAGATTTCGACAGTTGAGGTGAGTGGGAAAAGGAGCAGCAGATGGAATACAATGTGGGAGAGTGTGAGGTCATGCACTTTCTTATGAAGAATATAGGCATGGACTATTTACTAAATGGGAAAAAAAATCACAAATCTGAGTAACAAAGGGACTTGGGATTCCAAGCGCAGGATTCGCCTTAGATAAACTTGCTGGTTGAGTCAGTAGTTAAGAAGGCAGATACAATGTTGTCATTCATCTTGAGAGGAGTAGGATATAATGCTGGGGATTCTGAGGCTTTCTAAGGCTCTAATCAGACCACATTTCCAGTATTTTGTGCCTCATACCTCAGGAAGGATGTATTAGACTTGGTGTGTGTCAAGAGAAGGTTCACCAGAAATGAAAGCTTAACACATGAGGAACATTGGAGAACTCTGGGATTTTACTCGATGGAGATTAGAAGGATGAGGGCCGATCTAATTGAAACTTACGGAATATTGAATGATCTGGATACAGACAAAATTGGGAGGACGTTGGCACTGGCAGGAGGACACAGGCGTAGAGAAAAGGGAAAACCCATTAGAACGGAGAAAAGATGATACGTCTTTAGCCACAGAGTGGTGAAATTGTGGAATTCCTTACCACAGAAGGCTGTGGAAACCAGATCATTTGGCACCAACGATATAGCCAGGAAAGGGAGTGAGGATCTGAAAAGTGACTCCAGAGAGTTAGTTTGGAAGCTGAAGAGCAGGACGAGTAGAGTAGTGATCTCAGGTTTGCTACCAGTGGCACGAGCTAGTGAGATGAGGAATAGTCAGCGAATGCAGCTTCACACGTGACTTCGAGGGTGGTGCAGGAGGGAGGGCTTCAGTTACCTAGACCATCGGTATACCTTCTGGTTAAGGTGGGACCTATACACGAAAGACGGGTTGCACCTGAACTGGAGGGGCACAAATGTCCTGTTTGGGAGGTATGCTCGTGTGGTTCAGGCCGGTTTAAATGAGTTTGGCAGGGGGTAGGAATAAGACCACATGTCTGAGAGGGGGTTAGTTGCAGACGGGACAGTGACAGGATATATTTAATCTTTCAGGAAGGTTTCTCACGCGATGAAACAAAGGGATAAGTTGAAGTGTGTCTACTTTAATGCAAGGAATGTCTGAAGTAAGAGTGACAAACTTAGAGCATGGATCAGTACTTGGGGCTACGATGTCGTGGCCATAACAGAGATGTAGGTTTCACAGGGGCAGGGATGGTTGCTTGATGTTCCAGGGTTTAAAACGTTTAAAAATGTTTCGGGGCGGCACAGTGTCTCAATGGTTAGTACTGCTGCCTCACAGCGCCAGAGACTCGGGTTCAATTCCCAACTGAGGGGACTGTCTGTGTGGAGTTTGCAAATATTCCCCGTGGGTGTGTTCCGGTTTCCTTCCATAATCCAAAGATGTGCAGTTTTGGTAAATTGGCCATGCTAAATTGCCCATAGTGTTAGATGAAGGGGTAAATGTAGGGGACTGGTTCTGGGTGGGTTGCTCTATGGAGGGTTGGTGTGGACTTGTTGGGCCGTAGGGCCTGTTTCCACACTGAAAGTAATCTAATTTTATCTAAAAAAGAACAGGATGGGTGGAAAATGAGGAAAGGGTGTAACATTGCTAATCAGAGAGTGCGTCACAGCTACAGAAATGAAGGTTTGTCTCCTGAGTCAGTATGGGTGGAATTTAGGAACAGCAAGGGAACAGTCACGGCATTTGGGGGTTTTCTACAGATCACCTAATAGCAGTAGAGAGATTGAAGTTTCATAGGCGGGCAGATTCTAGAAAAATGCAAACGTAGCAGGGTTATTGTTATGGGTGATTTCAACTTTTCCAATATCGCCTGGAACCTCCTAAGTGCAGATGGTGTGGATGAAGCCGTTTTTGTCAGGTGTGTTCAAGACCGTTTCCTTGCTCAGTATGTAGATAGACCGACGAGGGGAGAGGCAATTTTGGATTTGGTGCTCAGCAACGAGCCAGGACAGGTGTCAGAACTCACGGTGGGAGAGCACTTTGTTGAAAGTGATCACAACTGCCTCACATGTAGCATAGTCTGCGAGAGTGAAAGGTGCAGTTTCCGAGGGAAGATGTTTAATTGTGGAAAAGGAAATTATGACGCTATCAGACAGGAGTTGGGAAGTACAGACTGGGAGCAATTGTTCCACAGAAAGGGCACAGCAGATATGTGGAGACTGTTTAAGGAGCAGTTGTTGCGAGTGATACACAAATTTGTTCCTCTGAGACAGGTAAGAAGGGGTAAGATTAAGGAACCTTGGATGATGAGAACAGAGAAACTTCTCGACAAAAAGAAGCAGGCAGCTTACGGAAGATGGAGGAAGCAAGAATCTAGCACATCTTTAGAGGATTACAGTCTTGCTAGAAAGGAGCTCATAAATGGAACGAGGCGAGCCATGATGGGGCACGAAAAAAGGCTTGGCAAGAAGTATTAGAGAGAATCCAAAAGCATTTTTCTCATACGTGAGGAATAAGGGAATAATCAGGGAGAAGGTAAGGCCGATCAGGGATAGCGTAGGGAACTTCTGCATGGAGTCTGAGCAGATAGGGGAAGCCCTAAATGAGTTTTTTGCTTCGATTTTCACCAAGCAAAGAGAACGTGTTGTAAATGAAAACTTAGAGTAGCTGGGCCAGATCAGTCTTGACCAGGTCAAGATTGATGAATTTGATGTGCTAGCAATTTTGGAAAACATTGAGATGGATACGTCCCCAGGGCCAGACCAGATTTATCCTACACTGCTCCGGGAAGCAAGAAAGGAGGTTTTAAAGTCACTCGTGATGATATTTGCCTCCTCACTCTCCACTGGAGTCGTACCGGAGGATTGGAAGGAGGCGAAAGTTGTTCCTTATTTCAAGAAGGGTAATAGGGAAATCCCTGGCAATTAGAGACCAGTCAGTCTTATGTCTGTGGTCAGCAAAGTTTGGAAAAAGTTCCGAGGGATAGGATTTATGACTATCTGGCAAAGCATAGTGTGACTAAAGGGCAGTCGTTCCTCACAAATCTTCTTGATTTCTTTGAGGTGTCAAGACAGGTTGACTACGGTCAAGCAGTGGATGTGGTGCATGTTGACTTTAGCAAGGTATTTGAGAGGGTTCCCCATTGATGGCTCATTCATAAAGTCTGGAAGGATGGGATACAGGGAGATTAGGCTATCTGGATTCAGACTTGGCTGGCTGGCTGAAGGAAGACAGTGGTTGTAGATGGAAAGTATTCTGCTTGGAGGACAGTGTTGAGAGGGATCCAACAGGGCTACGTTCTTGGGCCTCAGATCTTTGTAGTTTTTATACATGACTTGGATGAGGAGGTTATGTGGTGGGTTAGTAAATTTGCTGATGACATAACGGTTGGAGGTGTCGTCAATAGTATAGGGGTCTTCTGTAGGCTGCAGCGCGACATAGACAGGATGCAGAGCTGGGCTGAGAAATGGCAGATGTAGTTCAACCTGGATAAATGCGAAGTGATGCATTTTGGAAGGTCAAATTCGAATCCTGAATATAGCATTAAATACAGGATTCTTGGCAGTGTGGTGGAACTAGAGGGATCTGGCTGCACAAGTGCACAGATCCTTTCAAAGTTGCCAACCAAGTGGATAGGGTGTCAAGAAAGTATATGGTGTTTCGGCTTTCATTAACAGCGGGATCGAGTTTAAGAGCCGCAAAGTTTTGCTGCAGCACGACCTGTCCTTGGTGAGACCACACTTTGAATATTGTGTCCAGTTGTGGACGCCCTGCTATAGGAAAGATACAGAGGCCTTGGAGAGGGTGCAAAGAAGGTTTACCACGATGCTGCCTGGACTGGAAGGCTTGCTTTATGAAGAAAGTTTGAACAAGCTTGGACCTTTCTCTCTGGAGAGAAGGAGGAGAGAGGAGATCTGATCGAGGTGTACAAAATAATGAGAGGAATAGATAGAGTCAACATCCAGAGACTTTTCCCCAGGGCAGCATTGACTAGTACGTGAAGTCATAGTTTGAAAATATTAGGAGGAAGGTAAAAGAGAGATGTCAGATGTAGGTAGGTTCTTTACGCAGAGAGTTGTGAATGCATGGAATGCATTGCCAGAGGTGGTGGTGGAAGCAGAGTCATTGGGGACATTTATGTGACTTTTGGACATGCACATGGATAGCAGTGAGTTGAGGGGTGCGTAGCTTTCAGCTTCCTGTCACAGTTCCAAGTTGTGCAGGTTAGGTGAACTGGCCATGCTGAATTGCCGATTGTGTTCAGGGATGTTGATGTTAGGTGTAATACTCTTTGCAGGGTCAGTATAAACCTGTTGGGCTGAAGGGCCTGTTTCCACACTGTAGGGATTCTAAGAAAATGCAGGCTGCTGCAATATTCAAATGAAGCACAACCCAAGCTCGAGTAACACCTCACTTTACACTTTGGTACGTTACAGTCTGTAGGAGTTAATATTCAATTCCATAAATTCACTGTCTGAACCCATTATGGCTGTTCTCCCTTTTCCATACACTCTCCCTCCTGGGCTCCCTAAGTTCGTGTCTTGTTTATGTTGCATTCTACAGAGAAAATCAATTTCTAATATTTACACGTTAATTTACACATTGATATATCTGTGTCTCTTTCACCACAATTTAAAGCCCATTTGTCTTTCGCACTGGGCCTCCAAACACTATTTCCCACCTCTGCCAAGATACTAAAACGCTCGTCTTTCAATCCTTTACACGTTTGAAGAAGATTTACACTGGACTTGAAAGATTAACATTGTTTCTCTGACTCACTGATTTCCTTCAAAAATGAAAAGTTACAGAACACATTTTCAATTTAGCAAAGATCATTGGATACAGGAAATCTGAAACAAAACCAAAAATTGTTGGACTTACTGGATGCTTTGAGGAACAGTCACCGAACCCGAAAGATTACCTCTGCTTTCATTCCACAGATGCTGTCAGACTTGTCAGTGTCTTCAGCAATTTCTGTTTTTGAACAACTTTCAAACATGTGTGTCAAAGCTGCTCACACGTCCCTGTCCAACAGGGAGCGCCATACACCGGGAAGTGAATGATAACGCAAGGTATACAAACTCATCTGTTCTGAAACTACATAAGGCTGGAATCACCGACACGACAGAGTCTTAATCATGGTCATGGAGAGAAACCGAGGGAAACACATTCGCTTTAAACAGAAGATGGCATTACTGGAGGGGGAAAGATTCAGATAAAAACGTTAAATGCTTTTGAGGAATGTACAAATTGGAGGCATGGCATCATGGAGAGACCCTAACAGGATAAGAAATTTTCAAAAAGGAAGCGTTCCCACATCAGAAACCGGGATAGGGCACTGTGTACAGGGGAGAAGGGTGACCGGGTCCCCGTGCGAATTGAGGACAGGCAGCAGAATTGTATTGCAGATATTGCTGCTCAAACTGGACATTCATGTGATGCTGCAAATCATAGCAACTGTAGTAGCAGCAGCAGCAGAATTATATTCAACAACAATATAATCTCTCAGTCTACCATTACCATAAAGCCGATCTCCAAATCAGGGATGAGTGTGGGTGAACATGCCATGTCAGAACAGTGTGTACCTAAACCTGATGACAACCCATTCAAGCTACCGCACTTACTGCTTACATTAACAAACAGCAGAACTAACATCTGAGAGAGAGGGCGGAATGACTCCAAGACTGTGGCCACTTCTTTCAAAACCAGCTATGAATTACTGCTGACCTGTCTACTCTTACTCTTATCTGTTAGAAAAATCCTTTTTCCTTTTGTTAGAGACGGTTCAAGAACTTCTCTCATATTACCATTTTGTTTACACCATTGAAATACTTACTGTGCTTTCCCCTGTGAGGAAAGATGTAAAACACGGGTTTAAGTTATCTGTCTGCTCCCTATGGGCAATTATTCAGTCACACCCTCCAATTAACATCAGTATACTTTCCTGACTTAATTTCACCTAAGGTCACACACTCATCTTGAACTTTTTTTATATGCTCGGAAAAGCTCGTGCTGCTTGTTTTTTGTATTTCTTGCCAATTGACTACACCATATGATTTTTCTCTTTTCCTCCCTTTCTAGATTCATTGTCATATAGCGCAAAAACAGAACCCTTGGTCCAACTTGTCCATGCTGACCAGGTTTTCCAAAGTAAACTAGTCCCATCTGATTACATTTTGTACATATGCCTCTAAACTTTTTCCCATTCATATGTTTGTCCGAATGAGTTTTAAATGTTATAGCTGTACTTGCATCTCCCACTCTTCCTCTGACAACTCATTCCATATACACACATCACCCTCTGTGTGAAAACATTGACGCTTCGTCCATTTCAAATATTCCCTCTTTCACCTTAAACCTATTCCTTCTATGGTTGAACTCCCCCATTCCGTGGAAAATCCCTTGGTTATTCACTCTATTCATACCTCTCATGATTTTATAAACTTCTACAATGTCATCCCTCAACGTCCTACACGCTATCTGACACTAACTTTACGAACAAGCATTTAAAGATAAACACTGCAAATTTGAAACAGTATTCAAATGACAGATAAAAAACACTCAGCCCAAGCTTCATACTGTGATTTGTTTTCCTCCATGTTACAACACTAAGGCAACAGGAAACTCTTACGAGTACCAATAAGAGGTCAAACACCTGAATTGCTTTGTCCAATCGTGTGATGATCTCTAAAGTGAAAGCGCATCTCTGGCCTGAACCATATAAGAAGGGGAATTCTTGTACCACACGGTCAGAGTGCAGCTCCCTTTCGCAGAGTGAGATGAAGGCTGAGTATACTTTTTGAAATTTGGATCACAGTGTGAATTCAGTGCAAAGGGGGAGAGGTGTTTTCAATAAGGTTTACGCCAAGAAGGAAACTTTCCGGAATGAGATGTGAGTGGGAGGTGTAAAACAGCATGAATGGAGAGGCCGAGCCACACTGAGACCAAAGGTAAAGTGGCAGCACAAAACGCAGCTTGATGCTACAGCAGAGTAGGTAGACTTGATTAAAGAGCTCAGGTGAAATGGGTAGGGACCATAATGTGAGAGAATGTACTCTGTAATTTGAGAAGAAGAACCTGGAATCAGGAAGTGGAGACGAGCAGGGAAGAGGATGGAGCAGCAATGGCAGTGTTTTCGGGGGGGGGGGGGGCGGGACGGGGTAAATCAGGAAGGACAGCTGAAATTCATGCTTAACATCAGCTTATGGTCCCTGAAATAAACATTATAAATCTGGCCCTCCACTAATGCTCATCAATAGTATTCTTGAGAGCTTTTGTGAACGATGGTGTTTCACATGCTTATGGAGTTCTTCTTTTGAACAGAAACAATAATTACTGAGCGGTTCAGGATATCTGCTTGAATGTCTGCTCATGTATCCTCACTGACCTTCCTCTGGGTCTATTTTCAAAATCCGCTTCAGACTAGATGTGAGGCAGAAATTCTCAATTTAGATGCTTGGTTATTACATAAGGTTATTACATACTCCTGCCTATTACATAAGGAGGGAAGGAGCGTAGTCAGCACATCGAGATATTAAACAGGAACACCGGAGTCGCCAAGTCAGGTCCTTGAGCTCCTTCCAGATGACCAGGAGGTGGCCATTCAGCATATCGAACCACATGTACAGAAATAGGAAGATGTATTTGATGCCACAACATAACAAAGAGTGAAGCAGAGCCTAAACAGATAGACTGTTCTATGTTGTTCCTCCTGGTACTTTACTCGTGGTACATATGTGTCACTTTAACTTGGTTTGCTGAACGTGAGAAGGAAAAGTGAATGATTTGTGCCAAGTCTCAAGGAAATGCCTTCTATCTCCGAGAAGACATTATTGCACTCCTATAGAGGTTAGAAGCTGGTGGGAATGGCGAACAATTTCAGGAGTAAGGCATTAAAGCTACTGGTAGATTTATGAACAGTGCAGAGACACACATCAACTGCACATTTAGACGGTGAGAATTCATTCAGAGCCTGGAGCTCCCTCTCAATCAACATGGGGTCTCCACACTGGTACGTGTGCTACTTGGAATTACATAACATGGGGAAAATGCAATTTCTCACAAATCACCATCTTTTTTTCTGGACATAATAAATGTTAGTCCATCATCCTCAAGTTTAAATGTAATCGCTTGTTATTCTCTCGCTGTGCTACGTATTTCGCTGGATTATACTCTCATATCTTTTATCAGTCAATTATCGTTTACACAATGCAATTCAATAATTTGTTTGCAAAGGTGCAAACATCTAATTGCACAGTTTGTATGCCATTTCCTTTTTAGATTTTTTTGTAGCCTTAGCCAAAAAGTAAATGTTTTATTTACTGAACAGCTTTGGCCAACTGTCTGTGTGGCGTTTGCACATTGTCCCCGTGTCTGCGTGGGCGGGTGCTACGGTTTCCTCCCAGTCCAAAGATATGCAGGTTAGGTGAATTGGCCATGCTAAATTGCCCATAGTGTCAGGGATTAATAGAGGGTAGGGGAATGGGTCTGGGTGGGTTACTCTTCGGAAGTTCTTTGTGGATCTGTTGGGCAGAAGGGCCTGTTTCCATACTGTAAGTAATCTTAAAAAAAGTGACCTGTTTATCCGGATTCAAGGGTCAGACACAGAATGTATTTTTAATGGGCTAAGAAACAGAAAGGAATAGAAGACAGTGACTGCGGAGACTGATGAGGAGTAAAGTGACATCCCCCAGTCCCCAATGTCTTCTTGACAGACAGAATAACATCAAATGTAGAGAAAGAAACAGAATATATTCGGAAGAAGGAATTGCAAGTGACAATGTAAATAAAACAGGATAATTTGAAATGGAATGGCCGAATAACGATTGATCAGTGTATGCGTCTGTGTGTGTGTGAGAGAGAGAGAGAGAGAGAGAGTGAGAGCCTCTGTGTCTGTGAGAGTGTGTGTGTGTGTCTGTGTGAGGGCGTGTGTGTCTGTGTGTGTGAGTGAGTGTGTGTGCCTGTGTGTGTATGAGTGCGTGTGCGTGTGTCTCTCTGTGTGAGTGTGTGTGGGTGCCTGTATGTGTGTCTCTGTGTGTGAGTGTGAATCTGTGTGTGTGGGTGTCTGTGTGTGTGTGTGTGTGTGTGCGTGTGTGTGTGTGTGTCTGTATGTGTGTGTCTGTTTGTTTGAGTGAGTGTGTGTGTGCAAGCATGCAGATACATAAGAATGTTCATATGTGTGCACCATATTCAGAATGAACAAGAGAGACATAGTTAACAAAAATGATGCACGTGATGTACAAAATTTATAAAAAGTTAACATGTTATTTAGTCTTCAGCTGAGATGTTATGTTCCCCTTCTTTTAACGTACCCTCTACCTCCTGCCTCTTCCTTGCATTCCCAGACCTAATCTCTAATTCTTGTCAGGATATATGTTATAAATTCCTGCTTCTTGTGCTCCAATTTATTTCAGTTAAACAATTTTCTACCGGGAAACATATACATTGGCCTGCTGGGTTCTGTCAACAACTGTTGCCTGTCATAATGCTGGAGATCAAAGTTCTGGCATCAGACCGACATTTCAACATATAATTCTGTTGCACATACACTGTACAAAGGACCACAACACACAGGAATTGTCAAACCAAATGCAGAAATATATCTACATATATCAGTCATGTAGACTTCTCTATTTTTATATCTCCATGTCGAAATTCTCTCTCTATCTGTCCCTCGATTTCTCTTTTAATCTAATTGATACATCGTCCAATCGTTCTTTCCATCCTATGCCTCAGACTTCCAAACTTCTGTTTACAGCTATTGCTCACTTTTGAATGTGATGTCTTATAATTGAGTAATGTAATTACAGGACATGAGGGAGCAGTTGGCCAGAGTTAGTTGGAAGGGAAGCTGAGCACGGGAAGATGGTGAAACAGCAATGGCAGAGGTTTCAGGAGATAATTCAGCAGCACATCAGAAATTCACCCCAAGTAAGAAGAACAATATTCAGCAGAAGACAAGTCAGCCGTGCGTGATAACGAATTCAGGGACAGCATAAAAACAAAAGAAAATGCACACAATGTGGTGAAGATTATTGGGAATCCAAAGGATTACGAAGTTTACAAATTCGAGCATGGATAACTAATAACAGCAAATGGGAGGAGAGGGTGAAATATAATATTACGCTTCTTAATCGTGTAAAATAATAATGAAAACGATTTTTTTTAGATATATAACAAGGAAGACGGAGTAAAAAAAACAAACAAAGGACTGTTGGAAAATAAGGCTTGAGTATTTATGGAAAGCAATGGAATGGGAGAGGAATTGAACAGATACATTACATCAGTCTTCACGGTGGAAGACACCAGTAAAATGCCAGACTTCAAGACAGTCAGGGTATAGAGGTGAGTATACTGACCTCAGTAAGGTGGAGGTGCTGGGGAAGGTGAAGTTGAATCATAGGCGAGACCAGTTGGACAACAGCTCGTAGTGACACGGAAGGCGATTTTTGTGGCATTGCTGGTGATCTTTCAGTAAACGTTGGAGTAAGGGAGGACTGGTAAATGTAACCTCCCCGTTTAAAGAGAGGGACAAGAAGACAGGAAATTATAGAAGGACTTATTGGATCTTTGGGTTTATGAAAAGATGTGTGGAGTATAAGAACAAGGAAGTTGTGAAGTATATTGGAAATGGTGTGATTAAGCTACAGCATAGCAAGAGTTACGTTTACAATGCCATTGTGAATAACAGAGATGAAAGTACGGTTAAAACAAAGGAAATCAGTTCGAAGCAGACAGGAGCATTAGTGACAAAAAGAATGTTTCCTAGATCCTGCAGTGAGAATGTTCAGATAAGATTGTCAGTAAACAGACAAAAAGGAATATGAAAAGCACAATAAAATCTGTTGCTGATAAGGTCTCAACGTGCAACTATGTCCCCAATCCATATGAAGCTGAAAAAGCAAAGCAAGTGAGACAGCATCCTAGGAACAGGAAAGTCAACGTTTCAGGCTGAAAGACTTCATCAGGATTGGAGTAAGGGAAGGGGAACCGGGAAGTAAATAGAGGGAGGGGCGTGGAGCTGTTGGAAGGGTAGGTGGAATGGCGATGGGGGATGCAGGCAGAGAATTATTGTGATTGGTCAGTGGGAAGGATGCAACAGACATACGGATGGGAAGATGGACAACTTTGGTCAGGTCAGGGAAGAGGACATGGGGTAAGGCTGTGGGTTGAGAGACTTTTAAGCCAGTGATATCAATATTGAGACCATTGAGCTGTAAGGTCTCCAGCTGAAATATCAAGTTGTGTTCTCCAGTTTCTGTTTGGCTTCACTCTGACAGTGGAGGAGACCAAAGATGGACCTGTTGCCGGATGAACACGGGGAGGGGAGTGATTGAAATGGATGACAACTGGAATGCTGCGTTTGTTAAAGCGTGCAGAGAGCAGATACTACATGAATATGTCCCTGAGTCTCCCTTTGGTTTCCACAACATAGAGGAGACCATGTTGGGAGTTGGAGACGAGCTCGGTGGGCCAGGATCAGGCTCTGTGTGGAGCATTGGTGCTCTGCACGAGACAACCAACTCGACTTTCCAGTTACCATTCATTTTAATTTCCACTCCCACTCGCACAGCGACATGACCATCCTTAGCCTATTGACTGTCAGAGTAACACCACTTGAGAGATTACCTTTGAAACTGATAGCACAATGTCCTCAATATTGACTGAAGCTGCTTCAAAAGCCCTCCACCCAGAGCCTTATCCCTTGTCCCTTTTCCCTGACCAAACCCACCTGTATCTGTTCCATCCTTCCCACTGACCAATCACAGCAACCTCATACCTGCATATACCTACCACCACTATACCTACACGCCGCCCTTCCATATCCCATCACTCCACTTCTGGGCTCCTCTCCCCCTCACCAGTCCTAACGAAAGTTCCAAGATCAAAATATTGCCTTTGCTGCTCCTATAAGTCTATCTCGTCTGTTGTGTTTGTCCAACTCCAAGTTTATTAACTCTTACCTCCCGCACCTATAGTACTTCCTCCCTCCAAGCTGTGGAACTAGGTGGTCTTCATATAAGAAGAAATAAATTTGGACATGTGAAAAGAGCGCGGACACATTCATAATTTCTTAACAACTCAATACACACCTTCCAGATGAAGCAGCATTTCATTTGTACTCTTTCAATCCAGTCTCCTGTCATTGTTGCTCACAATGCAGTCTCCTTTACATTGGGGAGACCAACAGAAACTGTTTTGAGGAACACTCCCACTCTGTCTGTGGGAATAACTCTGACCTTCTCATTGCTTCCCATTTCAAAAACGTACCTTGCTGTCACGCTAACATTTCAGTCCTGGGCTGCTGTAATTCTCCAATGAAGCACAACTCAATCTTCAGTAACACCTCACTTTAGACCTTGTATCCTGAAGGAGTTTTTATTCAATTCCATACTTCCAGAACCTGACCGCATTATGGCTGTTCTCCATTCTTCGCACATTCTTTCTCCTGGTCTCCCAATGAACTTGCCCTGTTTGTGAATCATTTGTCTTGCACTTAATAAAGGAACCCATTTCCCCCCTTCACAAACTAATTAATACTCATTTTACATTTGACTCTCTTTTATCAGAAATAAAAGTCAACTTATCAGTGGCATTGATCCTCCAAACCATCGTGTTTCCCGACACCCCTCCTCTACCTCGGTGAAGGAATTTAAAAGCCCATTTTCCAATCCTTTTCTGTTCTGAAAATGAGTCACACTGGACATGAAATGCTAACTCTGTTTCTCTCTCTCCGCAGATGCTGCCAGATCTGTTGTGTTTCTCCAGAAATGGAAAAAGCACATTTGCAATTAACAAAATAGCTCTGGATACTTGAAATCGGAAACGAGAACAAAAAAGAAACTGCGAGCCTTGAATAATGCTCACTGCACCCAAATGATTAAGTCTGCTTTCACTACACGGATGCTGCCAGACCTGCTTAATTTCTATAGCAATTTCTGCTTTTCACCACGTTTCAAAGACATGTGTCAACTTGGCTCGAACGCCCTGTTCACCCTTTAGCGCCATATGCCTGGCAGTGAAAGACACAATTTCCGTGTCTCTGAAATGGCGTAAAGCTGGCATCACTGACACTACAGAGTTCTTAATGTTAGTCAGGGAGAGAAACAGAGTGACATGCATTCACTCTAAACACAGAAGGTAGCACATACTGGAAAGAACATAGAAAGAATATAGAACATTAAAAAGTACAGCGCAGTACAGGCCCTTCGGCCCTCGAGGTTGCCCCGATCCAAGCCCACCTAACCTACACTAGCCCACTTTCCTCCATATGCCATTCCAATGCCCGTTTAAATGGCCGTAAAGAGGGAGAGTCCATCACTGTTACTGGCAGGGCATTCCATGAACTCACGACTCGCTGAATAAAGAATCTACCCCTAACATCAGTCCTATACCTACCACCCCTTGATTTAAAGCTATGCCCCCTCGTAATATCTGACTCCATACGTGGAAAGAGGTTCTCATGGTCAACCTTATCTAAACCCCTAATCATCTTGTACACCTCTATCAAGTCACCTCTCAACCTTCTTTTCTCCAATGACAACAGCCCCAAGTGCCTCAGCCTTTCCTGAGGATTCAGATGATTATGTTAAAGGGTGTTGGGCAATGAGACAAATTGTAAGTGTGATACCATGGAGAGACCCTCAGTAGAATGAGAATATAAAATTGGAAGTGTGCCACATCAGAAACCAGCGTAGGTCACTGAGTACATGGCTGATGGGTGACTGGGACTTGGTGTGAACTGGGGGACAGGGAGCAGGACTGTATTAGAGATATTGCACCTCAAACTGCGTGTTCCATGTGACGCTGTAGACCACAACAGCAACAGAAGCAAAATTATATTCAACCATAATCTGTAACTTTTTGCCTGGGACTATCCCTCAGTCTACCATTACCAATAAACGAATCTATGCTTCATCGACGAGTGTGGTGAACATGCCAGTGCAGAACTATGTGTACCTAAAACTGATGGCAAAAAAATAAAGCTACCACACTTGACTGTTTACATTCCAAACAGCATGACTACCATCTCATAGGGAGGGCTGAATAATTGCAAGACCAAAAGATCAGTTCAAAGCTCTACAGTCTTGCCACATCCAATCATAAATGAATTAAACAACTCACTGCAGGACAGGGCCCAACACATGTCCCCCTCCTTAATAATGGAAAAGGCAAGCATGTAGTTATTTGCGACATACTCAGCCAGAAGTGTTGAGTCAATGATTTACCTCACCTCGTCAGTATGCCCACAGAATTACAGATGGCAGTGGAGGGTTGCTTTTCAAACTCAAGGCTTGTGACCAGTGGTATGCTACTCTATGTGACATGAAGAAACATCTGAACACAGTAGACATGACAAAGGCAATGTACAACACGCCGTGTCCCTGGGGAAGCTGTTTCATTCCTGTTCCAAATCTGACATCTATCTGGCAATGTAGAAAATTGCACAACTTTGACAACTCCCTTAAGAAGAGAATAATTACAGTATGACCAACATCACCCCCTCCAGTCCATCATGACAGTCAAATGGTTGGGTGTTCTTTTTGACAAAGTTGTCAAGCAGCACAGAAATAAACTGCTCAGCGTGGTTTGCGATAGCTGCCTATGTGGCAATGGAAATGTCACTGGATTACTAATCCAGACCAGGCTAATGCTCTGGCAGCTGGTGGGCGTTAATAACAGTTAATAAAATATCGATATCTAAAATCTGGTGTCAGTAATAATGACCTTGAACCCAATTTCAATTGTAAACAGCAATTTGTTTCCCCAATGTACTTTCAAGATGTGAATCTCCCGTGTTTTCTTGGTCTAACCTAAAAGTGATTCCAGACACAGGTTTCAATGGTCTCTGAAACAGCCAAGCAAGGCATTCAATTGTATCAAACTGCTTCGAGGTTTTAAAGAATAAAACCGGACAGAACACTCGGCACCAACTTCTGCATCGGAAAAGATAAACACAGGCCTGTCAACCCTACAGAGACCCCCTTCCGAACATCTGAGTGCTTGTGATAACACTGATAGAGCTTTCCCACAGACTGCATCCAAACATTGGGAAAGGAGTAGGTAATTCAACACAGTGAGCCTCCCACGTTCTCACCATGCAGTCCTCACTTTCTCCTAATGTAATGGAAGGATGTGATCACAGTTTCCAGAATGCTGAAATGCTGACATTTCGACAGTATCATGTAACATGAGCCAGTGCTTCTTGGAATGATGGGGGAACAGGATATTGGTTTGATTTCAGGAGAGTTTTGGATTAATATTTGTTCTGCAGCTTTGTAAATGGGAGTTGGGTCAGAACAGACTTCGACCCATTGGGCTGAATCTAACAATAATTTATCTCACTGGCATTTCCGTTGAGCGTGACAGAGGCATTGTCCACACGAGGCTGAGCTAGTTTCCTGGTGCTAACCTATCTAACTCACTTCATTAACTACCCATCCCACCCCATGGTGTCCCACTCCTTCAATACCAGCCCGATTCTACCAACCATCATGGCTGGAGGTACTCACCATCGTCTAGATGCCCACGGATATTACATGATCCCTGGCATTGGTGCCATCTTTAAAAGGCCAAGAGGCACGCGGCCGACGTTTCTCAGTTCAGAGCTTCCCTGCACAGTTTACCCCAAGCATGGCAGATAAGAGGCAATTACACCACGGTTTGTCGACAGGTGTATGGAGGTCCTGGTGGATGGGCTAGCACAGAGAAGGAACATTCTCTTCCCAGAGGGGGCCACACCACCAGACCTACCGAGCATGGTCTGAGCTCTCCACCCAGCTCAGTGTAATATCTGCGATCTGAACAAATGTCCAGCAATACAGGACAAGCATCAATAACTTTCCCTGCTCTGTCAGGATAATGGTCACTGTATTGTCTCTGCTCCCTCACACTCACTATATTTCTGTTATAGCACCGACCCCGAGCAAGGCTCTTGTGCCATCACCCTCAGTATTGCGTGCAACACCTTCCCTCTCTCTGTCTCTCTCTGCTTCTCTCAAATCCAGTATACCCCCTACATTAAGAACGATCCATGTGTACAACAGTGTGGACAGACGCGGACCGAAAACCTCTTCATTCCGTCCGTCCCTCCCCCCCCAACCTAGAGCAGTACGATCAGCAGGCCCCACACTCATTCCCTCCCTCCCTTTCTCCCAATCCAGGAGAAAAAGGCTGGAATAGGACAGGAAGGGCCAAGCCGGGTGGTGGAGTGCCGGACATCTGTTCCCTTAGACCCTTCCCCCCGCCATGTGGGGAGGACCCTGGTATGAGTCGGAGAGGATGGGGTGCCTCGTGTGGAGATTCTGAAACATCCACGTCCCACGGACCGAGTAAGGAGCAATGTTCAGTGAAGGGTAATTCTCACGTTAAACCCGCTGGCAGCTCCGTTCTGTTTCCCCCATCACAACTTAGAAACCTTGGCCCTGATGCCATCTCGCTTTTTTATGGAGCTGGTACAAATGGAATACCCACGGTCGTGGTGGGCAGGAGGGTGGGCTCATAACACATCGTCACCACCACCTCCCAGGAAGGGAGCACGGAGGCTCCCTCCTACACTCCTCCTGTAAACAGCTCAGATACTGAAACTAATCTGTGAAAGTTACTGCTGTCCTCACTTGTCCTGACATCTTCAATAATCTGTGCTCAAATACACCCAGGTCCCTCTGCTCCTGCACCCCGTTTATAACTGTACAGCCTGTTTTCCTTCCATAGTACATCACCTTACACTGTCCTGATTTGATTGTCGGATGAAATATATCTGAACTCTACAACAAGTTGGCGTTGTCCTGTTGTTGTTGTACTCTGTCAGCCACACACTTTGCAATTCTTCCAGGTTAGGTGACATCAACAAGCATTGAAGTTGTCATAGTGTCACATTCCAGTCAAAATAACTGAAAGAGAATGTGGCGCTGGAAAAGTAGAGCAGGTCAGAAAGTAATGACTGCAGATGTAGGACATCAAAGCCGACAGTGTGGTGCTGGAAAAGCAAAGCACTCCAGGATAGAATCCGGATTAGAGACAGGGCTGATGAAGGTCTTATACCTGTACTGCCAATTCTCCTGGTCTTCGGATGCTGCCTGACCTGCTGTGCTTTTCAGGCACCACACTCTCAGCTTTGATCCCGAACATCTGCCGTCCTTACATTCTCCTGCAGAACAATTGAAATACTGACAGACTCACTGGTGTGATCAAGGTATAAACTGATATCAAATGAGCGTCAAAAATAACAACACACATCCCAAAGACCCAGAGAAAAAAAAAGTCATGCTGCAAACAGAGAAATAGAAACAATGTGGCACACCTTACTGAGTGGGTGAAATAGTGAGAATTTATCACAGAGAAAGAGAAATACCGATCGACTCCCATGTTTGTCTCGTGTCAGTGTATCTGTGTGTGTGTCTGTGTGTGTGAGCGCATGCCCATTTATTCATATGTCTGCATCTGCGTGTATGTTTTTGAGTGCGTAACTGTGCGTATTAGCATTTGTGTGTACCTCTGTGTGAGACTGGTCTGATGGTTCCTGCGTTGCTTAATGTGATGGAATTCGACATTCTGCTGGCCTCTTCTCTCCACTGCATAGACAGTGATGGAGGGTGAAAACCGTCTGGAATTCAGTCAGAGAGGGTGGGCAGCAGGTCACAGCATCATACAAGCTAACAGCAACATCAATAGAAATACACACAGACACACTCACACACACATGCAGTCTCTCTCTAGAGGAGTGCGGAGAGGATTGCAGCTGTACTGGGGCTTATATAGAGAAACGTCTGGGCCCCCTCTGCCATGTAGAATTAATTTTTCTTTGGGAGGTATTAATGACAAACAGTGTACATATTAAGGAGTGTTTCCACAGCAGTTGTCTTCAGTGAACCATTGATGGAATGAGACGAGATAATTTCATTGCATGTTCTGTTACTTGCATTTTATTTGCTCTACACTCTGACAAATGGTAAGTGCGAAAGCATTCTCAGTGACCCAATGGTGCCAGCAGATCAATGCTAGACATGTCCACCTCCTTCTCTAATATCTCAGAGACAGCATTGCAAGGGATCAGACAAACTCCTTTCTGTTGCCAAAGCTATTCTGTGAAGCATCACATAGCCGCACAATGTGAGTGATTCGCAGTAATTGATACATTCTCAAACAAACGATGAGCTCTCCACTTTCCTCCTGCAGTCTAAAGACGTGCAGATTAGGTAGACTGACCATGCTAAATTGCCCATAATGCCGAGGGATATGCAGCTTAGATGGATTAGCCATGTGAAACACAGGGTTACCGGGATGGAAATGATTGTGTGACATTCTATGGCAGATCAGTGTGAACTAGATGGACTGAATTCCACACTGATCGGATTCTATGAAACCTGTTGGTTGCACAGTGGAGTTGGTGAACCAGCAGTAGTTGATATTACATCCTTTTAAACAAACGAGGAAACAAGGTATTATCCCCCATTTCAATTAATCCACTGTTCCCAAAATAAGAGCGATCCCATTACACAGTGTTACAGATGAGATCAGAACTCTGAAAATTGATTAATAAGTTAATCTGGACCTAACTTTTTCTTGTTTTAAAGGTAAATCTAAGGTGCCGTGTTCCAGGTCCAAATCAATTGATCAAACGAATTGACATTACGCAAAACATAAATTATTCGAACACGATAGTAAAAGTATAATCAAAGAAAGATGAACGTGGAATAACTTAACTCGATTGGAAAACTGAGCAAAACTTTAAGAATTGTTTTACTACTAAACAGTAACTGTTCCAATGTGGGAACAGCTCATAAATACACCCTGGGCACAAAATTCAGAAAAACAAATTGCAGGACAACGCAACTCCTGCAACCGAGAAGGGAAAATTCAGAGAGAGTAGCAGCCAGCGACATGTAGTACAGTTTTCAACCCTGTTGAGGTCCCGGCTACAACTGCTGCAAACTACCGGCTATACGCCCTGGTTCTATGAGAGCTTGACTGTACTCATTGAGGCTGGTTCTACTGTTCCAACTGTAAGAAAAAAAAACTAAGGCCTCACAAACTATTTTCTCTAGTTGCTCTGCAAGATTGCTCGATACCTGTGCCTGGAAATAACTGTAAAGAGCCCAGGATAAAATCATTTATCAAGATAGTCTGATTTCTCTTCACAGAACTTCTCGGGACTTCTCTTCCCGACTCAGGTGACTGACTGTGTGGAGTTTGCACGTTCTCCCTGTGTCTGCGTGGGTTTCCTCCGGGTGCTCCGGTTTCCTCCCACAGTCCAAAGATGTGCGGGTCAGGTGAATTGGCCATGCTAAATTGCCCGTAGTGTTAGGTAAGGGGTAAATGTAGGGGTATGGGTGGGTTTCGGGTCGGTGTGGACTTGTTGGGCCGAAGGGCCTGTTTCCACACTGTAAGTCTAATCTAAAAAAAGTTGCCAGTTCCGCTGATACTTTCCAAGATATACTGTTTTTTGTTCCTGATTTACAGCAGGACGTTGTGAGTAGAGTTTTATTTTGATTTTCTTCTTGTGAAACTGAAGCCAGTGAGTGCTCCAGGGATCTGTCTATATCCGTTATCAGAAGTTCTTTTGATTTCCCGGGAAAAAAAAGTCATTTGATATAAAAACTTTCAAAAGTACTTCACTTTATTGTTTCTGATTTGAAGCCCTTGTATTATGAAGGAGATGCATTTTAGATCTCTTATAAGTGATTTTCCTCCTGCACTAAACAAGATCTTGAAAACCGTGTATCAGGTGAATACCTGATGGACATTCCCTCTTGGATGGGAGACTAAAACTAGGAAATCCATTTTAAGAATAAGTATTCATTTTGACACAGATATTGGAAAGTCATTAACTTTTTTTATTAAAAGCAAAAGAATCATGGTCACAGAGTCGAACAACATGGAAGCACACCTTTTGTTCAACTAATACTACCAACCTAAGTTTGGCCCACATCCCTCCAAACCTTTCCTATTCTTGTACCTACCCAAACATCTTTCAAATGTTGTAACTGTACCTGCACCCACCACTTCCTTTGAAAGTGCATTTCAGACACTATTATCTCTATGTGTGTATAAATGATTCAACTACATCTGCTGGGTTCCCATAGTTTCAAAGACCAAAGATCAATGAAAAAATAAAGAAGAATATTACAGCACAGGAACAGCCATTCACCCCTGCAAGCCTGCGCCGACCCAGTTCTTCTATCAAAGCATATTTTCTAAGGATCTGTATCTCTTTACTCCCTGCCCGTTCATATATTTGTCTAGAGAGGTCTTAAATGACACTATTGTGTCCACCATAATACCACTACTGTCAACGCGTTCCAGGAAACCCCACCCTCTGCATAATGAATTTACGACATATACCTCCCATTAACAGATCCAATCTCATGGCTCCTAGAAATTCAGTTCGCCACTCTGGGAAAAAAAATCTTCTTGCTATCCACCCTACCTATACCTCTCATGATTTTGTAGACCTCATTCAGATTCCCCCTCCACGACCTCTGCCTTTCGAATGATAATAATCCTAATCTACTCAATTTCTCTTCATAGCTTGCACCCTCCAAATCAGGTAATATCCTAGTGAACCTATTCTGCACTCTCTCCAAATCATCCAAATCATGTTGGTAATGTGGACGACCAGAAACGTACCAAATATAATGCTGAAACATAGTCTTATTGAACTGTAGTATGACCTGCCAAATACTGTACTCAATACCTCGTTTGATGATGGAAAACATTTCATACGGCTTCTTGACAGATGTACTGACCTGCAATGCCACCTTCAGCGATCAAATGACTTGAACACCCAGACATCTCTCTGTACATTAATTTTCCTCTGACATTTCCACTTACTGTATAATTCGCTCTTGAATTGTATCTTCCAAAATGCATGACCTCGCATTTGACAGGATTGAACTCCATCTGCAATTTCTCAGCCCAACTCTCCAACCTACATATCTTTCCTTCCACAATGCCCTGGCATACACATGATCCTCTTCTAGAAATTGATCAATCCTTATGGTTTCTCAGACCTTGCCGCACACAACACCCAAATCGCTCTGCGCTGGTCTTTTGTTGTCACAGTCTCTCTCCATTTAAATAATCATTTGTTTTTTTTATTATTCATTCTGAAGTGCTAGACCTCACACTATGTTACAATGAACTCTATCTTCCAATTCCATAGTGCAGATTACTGACATCCTTGTCACACTATGCACTCCAACCTATCTTTACCAGCATCGAATATGCATTGATTGCATTCTACATCCCCGCCCCCCCCCCCCCCCCACACACACACACACAGACACAGACGCACACACATACACCGCAAAGAAAACCTTTAATACAGAGAATAAGCAACTGGGAGTCCAAGGGCTCACATTTGTGGTAATCCACTTATTATGGCTCTCTGAACTCACACAGACATATCCAGCAGGACTCACTCCTTTGTGTCTACACAAATCTTCATTCTCTGAACAATAACCCACAATTTCCTACCTTGTGCAATACACGCTTTATATGGTAGTTCACAAAATGCTTACCAAATCTAATTACACAATCTAAGGGTTCAATTTTATTATCACTGCTTCTCCTTTTCAGATAACTCGATTGAGTCTATTCAATTCCATTAAATTATTGTAAATCACAATTTATTTTCCTGAATAATGGACTCAAGCAGTTTCCTAATAATAGACATAAGGCTACCTGGCCCTTATTTCCATGCTTTATGCCTTCCTCCTTCCTTGAAGACAGGCATCACAGTAAGACCTTTGAATCCACTGAAATCCCCTTGGACTGTAGTGATATTTCAACAAATGCCAGGAATATGTCTGGAGCACATTCTTTCGAAATCTGACTACTAACTTTTGCTGGATAGTTTATCCATAATCATATCCTTTATCAAACGAGTTCTCCTGAAAAAAAGGCCTGCGATCCTTTGGGATATTCTCTGTCGAAACAGTGTCACAACCAATATAAAATAGTTGTTTGAGTTATTTGAGAGTTTCCGTTTTCCCTGTGTGGAATTTCACGATGTCATCTTCCAATTGTTCCAAAAAAAGGTTTTAGCTATTCTTTTCTTTTTCTTATTTTTATTTCCACATTGAGCCTCATGTCATTTTTGTTTATACTTTGCAACAATTGACCTTCCTAAATCAATTGTCTCCAACTTTATTCGCTTTACAGCTTTCAACTAATGGCCTCTAAAAAAAAGCCTCAAACCTCTGGTCTAGCAGCAGTTTTCATCATTTGTGCGCCTGTGTTGTCATTAGGTACTCACCCTGACTATATTTGCCTATCATACAAAGTTTACAATCTCATCAATTCCTTTTTTAAAAAAAATTGTTCACGGAATCATTGGCTAGGTCAGCATTAAATGCCTATCCCTAATTGCACAGAAGGCCATATTGCTGTGGGACTAGAGTCACATGTAGGCCAGACCAGATAAGGATGGCAGATTCCTTCCTTAAAGGACTTTACTGAATCAGAGAGGTTTGCCCAACAATGGACAATGGATTCATGGTCATCATTAGATTTCTAACTCGAGATTGTTTTCATGGAAATAAATTTTCACTATCTGCCTTGGCAGGATTTGAACTCGGGTCCTAGAAAATTATCGGAGCCTATTAATTCAACAATCTAGCGATAATACCACAAGGCCATAGTCTACCAATCATGCTCGATTGTTGTGAAATGTTAATTTAAATATCTGCCAATTTTATCAACTGAACTTCCTTTCAATCTATTTTCCAGCTCATTGTTAGCAACACGTTCTTGAGCTGTTGATAATAACATAAGAACTACGAGCAAGAGTAGGTCGTCCAGCCCTTCGACCCTGCTCCGTCATTCAATAAGATTATGGCTGACCTTTTTGTGGACTCAGCTCCACTTACTCAACCTCTCACTGTATCCATTATTTTCTTCCATTGTCAGTAAAAAAGAAACCTTATTTTAAAACAGCTTCCTGAATACAGTCAATTACTTCCCGGGCAAGGAATTCCACAGATTAATAACCCTCTGGGTGAAGACATTCTTTCCCAATTCAGTCCTAAATCAGTTTCCTCTAATCTTGCAGCTGTGTCCCCCTCTTATCCAAGCTTCACCTGTCAGTGGAAACATCCTCTCTCTTTCTATCTGATGCATTCTCTTCATTGTTTTATATGTTTCTCAAATTCTCATTGTTCTGAATTCCAATCAATATAATCCCAATCTACTCAGTCTCTCCTCATAGATCACCAGCCAACCCAATGCCGGAATGTACCTCATCTGCACCCCCTCCAGTGCCATCCTTTCTCAAGTACGGAGATGAAATCTGCACACAGTACTGCAGATGTGATCTCACAGCACCTTGTACGGCTGCAACATTACCTTTCTGCTTTTCAACTCAACGCCTTGAGCAATGAAGGAGAAAATTACATTTGCCTACCTAACCACTCCTTGTACCTGCAGTCCTAAAGTCTGTAATTCATGCCTGATTCTTCTTAAACTTCCAAGGGGTTTCCCCATGTGGATTCAAGTATGATCAGCTGACGATGACTAACATGGAGTTTCAATTGATTGACAAAGAATTGTGAAAGTCATGAGTCAAAGTTGCTGATATCCCTGTCTGACAGGGAGCTTCACGTGTGACGCTTTGGGAAGTAAATGAAAATACAAGCAATGACACAGTGCCACCAGCTGTACAGGGGCTCAAATCATGGTCAAGGAGGGAAACAGAAAGAAACACATTAATTTTAAGCACAAATCTGGAAGGGAAAACACGTTGGAGGGTCTATGAGAAATGATTTGAGGAATGAGACTAATTGGAGAAGTGATGCCAGAGACACTGATAAGAATGAGAACTTTAAAATGAGATATTCCCACACCAGAAACAACTGTAGGTCAATAATTATAGGGGTGGCAAATGAATTAGACTCCGTGTGTTGATGAACAAGCAGCAGAGTTGAGGATAAATTGAGGTTATGGAGAGTATAAAGTGAGACCCCAATAAGACAATTATTAGAACAGTTGAGACGGAAGCAAACCGAGACATGGATGAATGTTTTCACAAGCAGTGTGTCTGAGGCAGGAATACAGATCGATGCTGCAATACAGATATGAAAATTAGGAAGAAACTCCATTCACTTTAAAATAGAATGCTGAAATTGTACACAAACTTGATCAGGCTCAGGTAAAAGCTGAGAGAGGAATAAAGTCAGTGCATGTGGGAGATCACAGCAGAGTTTGAAGATGCGGACTCCTCTGTTATAACAGAACAGTCAGTATTGGTTAATTCAGGAATAATCTATGGATCAGAAGGCAGAAATAGAAATGAATTTATTTACAAAATAGATTCTTTCTACACCCTCATCCAGCTCATTTTTAAAATGACAAAGAACAGTGGACCAAAATAAATCCTTGCAGTACCACAGTGGTAACTGAACCCCTGGATGAACATTTCCCATCAACTATCACCCTCTGTCTTCTGTCAACTAGCCACCTTCTGATCAAAATCACTAAACAACCTCAAACCCATGCCTCTGTATTTTGTGAAATAGGCTACCGTGGGGAACCTTATAAAATGCTTTACTGAAATCCACATACACCACATCAACCACTTTACGCTCATCCAGCTGTTTGTCCACCTTCTCAAATATTCCATCGGGTTTCTGAAGCACGACCTACCCTTCACAAAACCAGGTTTACTAGCCCTATCTACTTATTCCTTTCTAGATGATGTTAAATCCTATAACTTATAACCTTTTCCAATGCTTTATCCACAAATAAAGCAAGGCTCACTGGTCTATCATTCCCAGGGTTGTCTCGACTCCCCTTCCGGAATAAGAGAACAACATTTGCAATCCTCTAGTCTTCCAGCACGATTCCTGTAGACAATGACGACATAAAGATCAAAGCCAAACAGTCTGCAATCTCCTTCCTGGCTTTCCAGAGAATTGTAGGATAAACCCATATAGCCCAGGAGACTTATTTATTTTGACGATTTCTAGAATTGCTCACACCTCTTCCATTTGAACCTCAGTCCCATCTAGTCTAGTGGCCTGTATCTCAGTATACTGCTCGACAACATCGTCTTTTTCCAGAGTGAAGAATGACGTAAAATATTTATTTTGCGAATTCCCATCTCGTCTGCCTCAATGCACAGCTTCCCACTACTATCTTTGTTTGGTCCTTATCTTACTCTAGTCATTATTATATTCTTGAAATACCTAGAAAAATCCTTAAGATTTTCCTTGATCCTATCTTCCAACGGCTTCACATGTCCTCTTCTGGCTCGTTTCATATCTTTCTTTAAATCTTTCCTGGCTAATTCGTAGCTCTTAAGCGCTCTAACTGAGCCCTTCATGTCTCACCATAACATCAGACTTATTCTTCCTCTTGACAAGATATTCAACTTCTTTAATAAACCACGGCTCCCTCGCTCGACCACTTCCTTCCTGTCTGACAGGCATATACTCTTAAAGGACACACGGTAGCTATTCCTTGAATAAGTTCCACATTCCAATCGTACACAATCCCTGCAGTTTCCTTCCCCATCCAATACATCCTAAATCTTGCCGCATTGCATCCTATTTAAGCTTTCTCCCAGCTACTACTCTTGCCCTGCCGTATATCCCTATCTCTTTCCATCGCTAAAGTAAACATAATACAATCGTGATTGCTATCACCAATTTGCTCACTTACCTCCAAATCTGAAATCGTGCCCAATTCATTACCCAGTACCAAATCCAATGTGGCATCGCTCCTTTTTAGTCTGTCTACATATCGTGTAAACATTGGACAAAAACTGACACATCTAAAGTACTTGCACGATAATGTTCCCAGACAATATTTGGAAAATTAAAGTCCCCCATAAAAATTACGCTGTCACTCTCGCTCGTATCGAGAATCATTTTTGCTATCTTTTCCACTACATCTCTGGAACTATTTGGAGGCCTATAGAAAACTCCCAACAGAGTTACCTCTCCTTCCATGTTTCTAACACCAGCTCTTACTACCTCAGCAGAACAACACTCTGACGTCCTTTCTGCCACTATAATACTGTCCTTGATTAACAATGCCACACCATCTTCCCAACGCCCCCATCTCTTACATTCTTCTCTCTTCTTACTGAAACATCTAAATCCAGAAACCTGCAATAACCTTTCCTATCACTGCTCCACAATGTCTCTGAAATGGCCACAACATCGAACTCCCACGTTCTAACCCATGCTGCAAGTTCACCCAAGTAATTCCGCATGCTCCTTGCATTAACGTAGACACACTATAAATCAGCTTCTTGCTTGATGGTGCCCTCTTGCGATGTTGAAACCATTTTTCTTACCTCACTGTTCTTAACCTCCTGTATGTTGGAACTACAATTTTGGTTCCTATACCCCTGCGAAATTAGCTTAAACTGTTCCGGAGAGTATTTCAAATTCTCCCTCACTCAAGGCTATTGCTACCCCTCTGGTTCAGGTGAAGAGCATCCTGTTTGGAAATGTTCCATCTACCTCAGAAAGAGACCCAATTATCCAGGAATCCAAAACCTCTATCCTGCATCTTCCCTTTAGCCATGTGTTCAGCTCCTCTGGTTCCCTATTCCTCACTTATTAATTTCATGCAATTCTTTGTCATTACTTGTCATGGAATCTGCAATATGCCTCAGAGTAAATCATTACATTTCCTTAGCGACCACCTTCAAAACCGAAAAACAAATCCACCCCGAGGGACAAGTGCAGCAGGTAGGTGGGAACACCACATTGACAAGTTTCTCCACAAGTCACTTGCTCATCTTGCCTTGGAAACATATTGTTCATTCGGAGTTTGTGTGTCGAAACTCTCGAATTCCCTCTGAATGTCATTTTGTTTCCATCTACACCAAATAGCCTTCAGCAGACCAAGAAACAATCAATTACAAGATAACCTGCGAAGAACAATAAACAATGGCTACATAGACATATTCAACTCAATACAAGTTATTCGGTTCACTGGTACTTCTGAGATTATTTTCTATCATCCACCCGGAAAACAGAAACAATGTGTACACCTCGCCTGGAATAGGTTCTCTCCATCAGCTAATGGATACATCGATGGATAGCATTTTGGGAGATGATGTAATTTACATCTACTCCTGCCTGGGAAGTTCTGGATCATAGGAACTCAATAAAACCGTGACCTTCATGGTTAATGTGAGCCCAGTCTTCACCTGGGTTAAGTCTAAATAATTTGTTGGAAGGGATTGGGTGACACAGCTGTGACACAACCTCTTCTTTGAACAAGACTTGCCTCACTCTGTGCTCCTGCTTTCCAATTTGTTGTGGTAGTGTTTCTGGAAAACTCAGGATATATTGGTCATATCCAAACTGCCTCAACTCCCTGCCCTAGCCCAACATCAGCCTTCTACTTCTTTACATGGATTTTCCCATTCTAAAATGTTTGCTCAGTTTGCCAGTCACATTGAATATCCTAAGTGAATCTATGCTGCAGCTCAAGCACAACTGAGGAAACCTCTCCAATTACTTTCCACAGAGTTAAGTATGTTACTTTCTACAAATACACAGCATGACCACTTATTGGTGATTACAGTAGTTTCGTTCCCTGATCTCTTCTGTTCATTTCCCTTTCTTTGGAGACAGTGTCAGATGTTCTAGTACTCTCAACAATTTGAATATTGGGACACTCCATCTCTCCAGCGAAATGAGTGACTGTGTATATTGTACCATTTTCTGATGGTCAGCATCTTGAACACCAACACCAGTAGTGCCTATGAATGTAACATTGAAACATAGAAAACGTAGAAATACAGACGATAAGAGGAGGCCATTAGGCCCTTCGATCCGGTCCCATCATTCATCGCAACATTGCTGATCATCCACCTCAGTAGGCCTAATGCTGCTAACCTTCAATCCAATTGCCCAAAGTGCAATAACGACCCACCTCTTCACAACGTTCAATGTTTTGGCATCAACTACTTCCTGTAATAATGATTCCCAGAGGCTCACCACTCTTTGGGTGAAGGAATGGCTCCTCTTTCTGATATTAATTGCCCACCCTAAATCCTTGGACACTGACAGGTCTGGACACACTCACCATCGGGAATATCCTCCTGCACCTACCCTGTCTAGTTCTGTTAGAATTCTATTAGTCATTTTGAGATCCCCGCAATGCATTCGTCTGAACTACAGTGAAAACAATCCCACTGCTCATAAATCAGTCCTGCTAAACCCAGAATCAGCCTGGTAAACCTTCGCTGTCATCCCTCAAGAGCAGCAAAATCGTTCCTCAGAAAAGGAGACGAAAACTGCACATAGAATTCTAGGTGCGGCCTCATCAATGCCCTGGAAACCTGCAACAACACATCCCTGCTCCTATAATCGAAATCTCCCACAATGAAGGCCAACATACCTTTTGGTTTCTTTACCGCCTGCTGCACCTGCATGAAAATTTTCAGAGACTGGTTAGGCAGGACACCAAGGTCCCGCTGAGAAATCCCGTCTCCCAATTTACAGCCATTCAGACAGTAATATACTTTATTAGTTTGCTTTCATAGTGAATAACCTCGCATTTATTCAAATTATACTGCATGTGCCATCGATTTGCTCGACTCACCCAGATTATGCTGAAGAATCTCTGCATCTTCGTCACTGTTCACCCTCCCAGCCAACTTGGTTGCATTTGCATTTGAGACGATACATTTTGTCTCCTTCATCCAAATCATGAATATGTATTTTGAATAGCTGGGGTCCCATCAGCGTCCGCTGTGGCAACCAATCACTATTTGACATCACTTGGCCTAAATCCCTGTTTACCCTTTCTAGTCAGAGATTCATCGAGATGCTTTTATAATGTTGTACTTGTAAGAGGCACCACTATTTCTTTTGGCAGTTCATTCCATATTCGTACCACCCTCTGCATGAATAAGTTGAATCTTACATCTCTTTTAAGTCTTTCTCCTCTCACCCTAAACAAATGTCCTCTAGTTCTAGACATGCCCACTCCAGGGACAAATACCTCTTCTATTAACACTATCCATGTTCATCATGCTTTTATAATCCTCTACAAAGTCACCCAGCAGCCTCCGGAGGTCCAGGAAAAAGAGCTCCAGTCTATTCAACCTCTTCCTATAGCTCAAATCCTCCAACGCTGGCAACATTATTGTCAATCTTTTCTGAACTGTTTCAACTTTCAAAACATCCTTCCGATAAGAGGGAGACCAGAACAGCAAACAATATACAAATTATGGCCTAACCATTCCTGTAATGCCCCAAATTGACCTCCCAATTACCAACTCAATGCTCTGCCCAATAAAACAAAGCATAACAAAAGTCTTCTTCACTTTCCTATTTATCTGCGACTTCAATTGTAAGGAACTCTGAAGGTGCACTCCAAGGTCCCTGTTCAGCGACACACCCCCGAGACATTTCCATTGACTGTAGAAATCCTGCTATGATTTGCCTTTCCAAAATGCAGCACCTCACATTTATCTGAATTAAACTCCATCTGCCAGTTCTCGGGACATCTTATTCTGAGACAGCGATCTTTGCTGTCCACAAGACCTCCAATTTTGGTGTCATCTGCAGATAACTATACTTCCAAACCATCCATATAAATGATGAAAAGTTATGGAAACAACACTGATCATCGAGGCACCCTACTGGTCACAGGCCTCCAGTTTTAATGGCAAGCCTCCACCACCAACACACTCGGTGTTCTACCTTTGAGCCAGTTCTGTAGCTAAATGGCTAGTTCTCCCTGTATTCCATGTGGTCTAACCTTGCTAATCAGTCTAGCACCAGGAGCCTTATTGAATCCTTAGTGAAATACATATCGATCACACGTACCACTCTGCCCTCATCAATCCTTTTCATCACTTCTTCAAAAAAAAACTCAAACAAGTTCGTGAGACATTAGTTTGCACACACAAAGCCATGTTGTTTAAATAAAATCAGTCATTGTCTTTCCAAATACATATAAATCCTGTCCCTCAGGATTCCCTCCGAAAACTTGCCCACCACTGATGTCTGGTTCACTGGTCAATTCTTCTCTGGCTTTTCCTTAGCACCATTCTGAAACAGTGGCACCATGTTAGCCAACCTCCAGTCTCCTGGCCCCTCACTTGTGACGAAGGATGATGCAAATATCTCAGCAAGGGACCCACCAACCAGTTGCCGAACTTCCTATAGAGTTACAGGCTAGGTCCTCGGAATGTATCCACCTATATGTATTTAATACATCCAGCACCTCCTCCTCTGTAGTATGAACTTTAAAAAAAAAATCCCCATCTACTTCCCGCATTCTATCATCTTCTATGTTCTTCTTCACAGTAAATATTAATGCAAAATTTTCAATTAAGTCTCCCCCATCTTCAGCGGTTCCACATGTAGGCTACCTTGCTGATCTTTGTTTTTCGCTTAAACTTGTTTGATATGAGATAAAGATACCGAATGGATATTATGACAAGTTTCAATCCTTTTAGAATTTAAAAAAAGGACAGTAAATCTGTGCAACACGCCTAATACAGTAAATGGTAAGATAGAGACACTTACCAGGGACACCAATGATAGCGAGGATGGGATAATAACCAGCTTGGATCACCCAAAGTACACACATGATCCGTATTGACAAGGTTGTCCACTCCTGAGAAAGCCAGTAAAGACCATAGGATGTACTCCTGCCCATTGTCATTACATGCCAGTTTAATGCTATAAAACTATGATTCATTGCTGTAACATTCCAGTTTAATGTTGTTATATTCTGATCCATTGCTGTAACATTCCAGTCTAATGTTCTCAGACTCTGATCTCTTCTCTCCTTTGTTGTGGAGCTGCTGATCCCCGTTTAGTGTCGAGATGATGTTTCTACAGATGCTATAGGCTAGCTCATTGACAGGACTCTGGTATTAATAGAAGAGAGAAAGTCTCCAGCGATAATGTTAGAATCCATGAAGATTTGCATTAAATACAGTCACTGAACACAGAGCTCCAGTTAACTTCTTTCAATCTAACACCTTTTCTATCACAATGAAGCAGCACATTTAAGAGTCTAAATAGAAGACTTTGCGATCATTGAGGGAAGAATGGCTGGAAATAGTGGGGGGATTGTCCATAATCATTCTAACTTCCAACAATTTCATTATCAAGTTGCCTTCGAAATTTACAGAGTACGAAATCTGGAAAGAAAATAAGCTGTTGATTAGAAAGAAAAAGAACAATCTGGAGATGTGAGTGGAAAATTGTGCATAGCGAGTTCCATTTCTTCCTTTGACACAATGGGCTGAAGGGCCCATTTTGATTTCGAGATGTTTATGATACATTGGGCATCAGAACGAAATATGATCAAATGTTATTGAATTAAATTTGTTTAGGAATTATAATCCTAATGATTAAAGGTGAGTGAGAGTCTGCATATGCCATTGACCAAAAGAATATAAACACAAAACAGTGGGAATGCTGTTGATATAATGTTCCCCAGTCATCCGTGTTTGAGCAGTGCATTTTTGGAATCATGTCAAATAAACTCAATGCAGAGTCGAGTGATGGATTCTTGAGGAATGAGGAGCGAGTTCTGACAATATACGCAAAACAAAGAAGATTTGAAACAGTGAGCATCAACAGTACAATTTGATGAGAATGATTATAACTGCATTTGAAGCATTTTCAGAGCCAGTTTACTTGTTTGATTTGTGGGATAATGTGGTCATCATCAGTGGGAATGGTGAGAGTTGGCCCTATGCACACGGGAGTTTATGTGAAGGAGCAGTGATCTTATTCAGATGGAAATATTACAGACTTTATTTGACAGGTAGCTGCTAAGATCATGCTTCCCCATTCCCGGGTGTCAGAAGTAGGCTGCACAGTTTATAGTCTGGGCCCCACAAATTTTAGGTGAAAATAAGCAGGTATTTATTATCTCAAAGGTGTTATATTTCAAGAATGCAGTCTGGACACTAACGTTTTCTTAGTTTAAAGTCAGATGTGAGGCTGATATTCCAGGAGGGATGAAGCTGGTCAAGCCACTTGGTTTCACGCAAGCAGAACAAACAAAAAAGAATTTAGAACAACTTTACCATTGATAAATTTAGCTGATGCGATACAGCAACATTACTGCTGCATTGTTCCAATCATGTCACATCCCATAAACACATTCCTTGGCAAAAAGTCAAATTCAAACACAGAATCTTCGAGGCTGGAGAGAACATCATCCACAGAAATTTCAGAGACAAAGTCAGTTAGGAATCATTTTCTGAAGTTTGCAAGCTTCCTGGTCTCCAGCAACTTGTGACTGTCTGAGCTAAACCAACATGAGAAAACACCTGAACTAGGAGAACTGACCACTCACATGCCACTGCTTAACTCGATTCTTCCCTCGAAATTTCTGTTTTAAGACCTTTCTTTAAACAATCGACAAAATCACCTCATTAAAATGACAGCAGCGTCACCCTCCTTCCTTAAAAGAAGAAACACCAAAGTATAAAGTTGAGTTCATTTGATACTCTTTAGTCTTACTTTGTTAATACACTAAAGCATACATGCATCATATTGACAATAATCATGCACACATTCACTAATACAGGTTATTTCAATCTGTTCGCTCCTGCCATGAGGGCGGTGCCGAGGTGGAACGTTGGGTTATGGCTCAGAGAATACCTCCGGGATGAATGCACGAATCAGCCCCTCCGCCCCATGGCCAAACACTTTAACTCCCCTTCTCACTGTTCCGAAGTCATGCAGGTCCTGGGTCTCTTTCAACGCCAATCTCTATTCGACCGACGCCCGGAGGAATAACGCCTCACATTTCACCTTGGGACCCTCCACCACACGGCATTAATGCAGTTGCCTCCTTTTTCCTTAGTTCCGCTCCCTCCATCTTATCCCAGATCCAATCGCCAGCTTGGCACCAAACCACTTGACCTTTCCCAGATGTCTATCTGCCTTCCCACCTCTCTGCTGAGCCTTCTCTCCTACCTACCTCCTTCACCTCCACTTCATCTACCTAATGCACTCTCAGCGACATTACCCCCAGCCTCACTCCATCCCCACCACCCCCCCCCCCCCCCATTTATCTCCCGGCCAATGAACCTACAAGCCTCATTCCTGATAAAGGGCTTATGATCAAAACTTTGATTACCCTTCTGCTCGAATGCTGTCTGATCTGCTGTGTTTTTCCAGCACCACACACTCGAATAAGTAACATTATTGGCCACACCAAGACTTAAATGGCGATAGCAAGTTCAAAGTCTCCTTCTCAATTGCTGTACATTTCTGTTGATAAATTTTCAATTTCCTGGAGAAGCATCTAATAGTTCTTTCTATCTTCTAGTTTTCGTCTTGTAAGAGTACAGCATTAACACCCACATCACTCATACCTATAGTCATCTTGAAATACTTTGCATAATTAGGTGTGGCTAATACAGCGGCAGTGAGTAACACAGCTTGCAGGCTGTCAAATGCTTTCTGACAGGGTGTTGTTCAATGAATTTTCCTGCATTACTTCAATAATTCAGTGAGTGGAGCAACCGCACTTTTATAATTTGGAATGAATTTCCAAAATAACCCTCTCAGTCCAGGCAATCCCTTTTTTACAGCGTGTGGAAATTTCCGGTATAATCTGTATTTCACATTCCGTGAGGTCCGATAGCATGGCCCACGTACATGACCTTGTCTTTGACGAATTCACTCTTAGCCAGGTTTATCACCCAGCCTCTCTCCTGAAGTCGTTCGAACAACTTGCTTAATTCTGCAAAACTGCGACTGACAAAGAAGTGAATCTGCAAAACTACAGCCTTTTCTGCTTGAGTTCATAGATCTCTGGACATCGGAGTGCATCTAGGAAAAATTAACGAACAGTGAAATTCAAGCTGACCATGGAGGAAACTGGGAGACTCACAGCACAGAAACAATACGTTATAGTTTTAACATGTAACCTTACTTTATGTTTACGGTATTTGGTAGAAGTAGTGAGGTTTTTTTTTCTTGACTGCATGATTTATTGAAATCATTCTGTTCATTAAATTTTAAAAATGTAAAACACAAGTACTAAGTTAGGCCAAAGAGCGTTTTTAGAGCAAAAGACAGTCCTATTTTTTTTCCGTCCGTAAATTGTGAAGGAGAAAAGATGATCTTTAGTAGACTGATAGGTTCTTCTTATCGGATGTAGGAGTTTAGGGAGATTTTACATGTTACTTATAAAACATCAGATCGTTCCACTGGTTTTCATTTTATCAAAGTACTAACTTCAAATTTTATTGGATCCTAGCATATTGGGGCATAATTCAAATGGCTTGGGCAAATTTGAATTATTCTTCCACAGCAAAACAGCTGTACAATTGGTTTTGACCGAGTGTGACATTGTTCCCTCGTTCAGAACAGTTTGTACTGTGTTAGGAAGTCCTTACTGGCTCTTCACATTTCCTAAAGGTACAGCACACCTGCACTGTGATAAAGGTACAGTACACCCACAGTGTGATAAAGGTACAGTACACCCGCACTGTGATAAAGGTACAGTACACCCACACTGTGATAAAGGTACAGTACACCTGCACTGTGATACAGGTACAGTACACCCTGCACTGTGATAAAGGTACAGTACACCCGCACTGTGATAAAGGTACAGTACACCCACACTGTGATAAAGGTACAGTACACCTGCACTATGATAAAGGTCCAGTACACCCGCACTGTGATAAAGGTACAGTACACCTGCACTGTGATAAAGGTACAGTACACCCTGCACTGTGATAAAGGTACAGTACACCCGCACTGTGATAAAGGTACAGTACACCTGCACTGTGATAAAGGTACAGTACACCCGCACTCTGATAAAGGTACAGTACACCTGCACTGTGATAAAGGTACAGTACACCCGCACTGTGATAAAGGTACAGTACACCCGCACTGTGATAAAGGTACAGTACACCTGCACTGTGATAAAGGTACAGTACACCCGCACTGTGATAAAGGTACAGTACACCTGCACTGTGATAAAGGTACAGTACACCCGCACTGTGATAAAGGTACAGTACACCTGCACTCTGATAAAGGTACAGTACACCTGCACTGTGATAAAGGTACAGTACACCCTGCACTGTGATAAAGGTACAGTACACCCGCACTGTGATAAAGGTACAGTACACCCGCACTCTGATAAATGTACAGTACACCCGCACTGTGATAAAGGTACAGTACACCTGCACTGTGATAAAGGTACAGTACACCTGCACTCTGATAAAGGTACAGTACACCTGCACTGTGATAAAGGTACAGTACACCTGCACTGTGATAAAGGTACAGTACACCCGCACTCTGATAAAGGTACAGTACACCCGCACTCTGATAAAGGTACGGTACACCTGCACTGTGATAAAGGTACAGTACACCCGCACTGTGATAAAGGTACAGTACACCTGCACTCTGATAAAGGTACAGTACACCTGCACTTTGATAACAGGATAAATAGACAAAGTATTCAATGGATATTTGACCGTTGCTTGCAAATGGGACAAGATTAGTTTAGGATAACTGATCGGCATGGATGAGTTGGACTGAACGGTCTGTTTCTGTGCATCACATCTCTCTGACTCAATCACTCTAAATGTTCTCACTATGTATGCCTAAAAGTCACCAGGCTATCCATACATAACAAACAACTGGGTAATATTGAAATGACTTTATTGGTTCCTACTTTGAAATGTGGCTGGTGTATTTTTCATAACAAATAACATAACTCTAAATTATATAGTCTATTCGGTGTTTCAAAACCCAAAATTGTTTCTGCTCTTTGAGGTAAGGTACATGCGAGCAAATATATGTGTGTCCCAATTCTCAATACAGTCTTCCAAATGTGGAATCAGGTGTGAATCAGATTTTGTATCTGTACTGACATAAACGTTGTGTACCATCTGGTTTTGAAACCATTGTCATGCGTGAGCTCCAGTCACTACAAATCAATTTGATTCTGCTGTCCTGGAGCATGCGCTCAATCTCAGTTGTTAACCAATGAGCCAACGTCAGAGAGCCGTTATGTGGCCGTCTGACCACCTGTTGAAGGTGCCTCCAGATGCACCTCTTGGACTTCCACCTTATGTTGTGTTGTTTTTAACATTAGACTATTAAGTCTACAAGGACGTTGCTTAAGTGGAACAGCACTTCATCATTTTCCTACATCATGCATAATTCGATTATTAGTTCACCGTTTATTCAAATATATTTCCCCATGCGACACTACTAACTGTTTCTGGTCATGTTGATTTTCTACTGGAAGGTAATGCAATAATTTAATACAATTTTGACAATATCCTCATTGAACAGTCTAATCTGAGGAATGTCCACTTGAGAATCCTCTGAATTGTGTTCTTCATTATGTGCTGTACGCAGCAACTTAGCCTTTTTTACTTTCCTGCCGAAATATATTTTGAGCATATTAACATGACGCACTCAGTGAGACTACATTCTGCCTGGAGACCTTGTCAAATAATTCACCTCACTCAATCCCCTTCGATTCGATAAAGTCAATGAAACGTTGCTTTTAAGGTTTATTGGAAGCAATATTAACACCTTATCTCTGACAGTACAATTGTGAGGTTTTGATTTTTTTCTGCTTCCTGTTTCATCTCATAATCTGATATTTTTAAACATCAGTGTTGTAAATTCCCCCATTCTATTTACCAATTCCCAAAAAGTTGACACATACTCCAGAGATGTGGTCTCTAAATTTTGTCTCAGCAATTTCTCCTTCACCAATTTTAGTGACTCTCTCACCTCGTGCCCAAAAACCTCATCCAAATGGACTGAATTTGATCGATCTATTTATTGCAGCTCTAATGAAAAGAAGGACAAACAGAATTCCTTCATCGCCGTCATCTGGATTCTCTTCATAAAACACCCTTAACATGGTCGTTAATGTCTGATTCCAACTTTCTCGTGCTCCCTGCGATTCTGGATGATCGGCAGTTTATTTGATTTGTTTTATTCCTGAACTATTCATACGTTTCCTGAATAACTTTGATATAAATTTTGACGCTTGATCTGGTGTTAACTCTGTAGGTAGTCCCTATCTAGTCAAAAATTTGAGCAGCTCTCCTACAATACTTTAACCTGTATTATTGCTTAAAGAAATGGCCTCTGCAACTCTCGTAGACACGTCTATGATTGTTACCAAATACTGATTCCGACATATTGATTGAGACAGGGGTCCTACACAATCAATTAAGAGTCTTTTTAAAGGTTTCCCAAATGCAGGAGTGGTGCGGATTTTATTACTGCCTGTGGTTTTCCAATTACTTGACATGAATCATAATCTGATAAAATTCAATTACATTGTTACGCAGTCCAAGCCAGTAAAAATGTTTTTGTCCTTTTTTAGCTTGAGTTTCATAGCCTCTAAATGACCACCTGCTGGTCATTTATGTTCTCCCAGCAACACCAACACTGTGACTTCATATGGCCTACTTTATTGCAGTGAAAGCACCGGAGCTTTTAACTTTTCTTTCCACTTCATCGGTTTCCATTTTACCCTGTGGTAAGTTATCTTTATTATGTTCACCGTTATCGATCTTTCCCTCACTAAGAGAGGCTTTCTCTATTCCCCAAATTCTACCCCCCATGGATTGATATTGACTTTGGAAGCTCAATTTTGGTTTACGAACCAAGTCATAATCATCAGACATTTCAGTACTCATCTTGCTAATTTAACTCTCTGATCTTCCACTTGAGTTCTCATTATCTCAGGAATTTTTGAACTCCTTCAAATTAATTGTCCCTCTAAGAGTCTCACGTGTTTAATTTTTTAAAATTCCCTTATTCACCAATCACAATTCCTTACTTTGATTCTTCCAAACTCAATGCACATTTGACTACAGTCCCTCCTTCGACTTCTGTATTGCTATCTGTAGGATGCTGGCACAAGCTCTTATGCACTTCAGTTGGATTTCTTCATCTCCTCTTAGCCTCAGATATCTCCTCTGACAGTGATGTGAGTACCTCACGAACTCTACCTTCCAGCTTTACTTTGATCAACAAAACCAATATGGTCACTGGCCACTTAATTGTTTAGTCACTTACTCAATTAAGTTGAAAACGTTTCTACATTCTTATCATCAAATTTAGCAATGCTTGTGTATATTTGAAGAGATCCTCAACGTGACTTTGGCAACGATGAGGTTGTTCATCCGCTCCTCATTAAGCTGACCTCCTACTTTCACCTCCATCCTCTTACAGCGACTTTAGTAAGTGCCAATTTCTGAACTTTAATCACCTGCCATTGTATTCTAGCCATTTCCAAACACTCCATTGGCATTTGCACCAAATTTAGTGCCCAGCTATTGCTGTAATTACCTCTCCTTCTCTCACAGACAAATGAAAATCCAAAGAAAGACAATCAGGAATCATTTGCTAAAGCTTACAATCTTCCTGGTCTCCAGTATCTTGTGACTGCCCGAGGGAGAGCAAACGAGAGAAAAACTGAACTGCAAGAACTGGCCATTCTCCAGCCATTGTTAAACTAAGCTCAAGAGATTAAATGAAGCTCTTCTTAGACCGCTCAGTACCCCTGTCTTTAGAAACTCTCCTTAAAAAAAGGACAAACTCACCTTGTTAAAGTAAAGCATCATCACAAATGTAATTTCTACTTTAAACAGATTTTTCCAGGAAGCAATAGAGACTTTTGATTCCTGTTTGAATACTGAATTAAAGGTTGTGTGGAATAGGGTTGATCAACTGAATGACCTGCATATGTTCCTATATTTGCACTTGTATCACATAGCTCTTAAATTTGTGTGAAGGAAAACAATTACTAAATAAGGACTCTCCTTTTTCAGATTGACAAAAGGATACTCTTTTCTCCTGAGGACAGTGCTGACTGTAAAATTATCATTCCAGGAAGTAGGACTGCCTGGCTTATGGAAAGTATTTGAGTTTGAGCTTCACAGGATGGACAAAGGAGCCAATGTTATTTAGAACAGTGGGATGTTCAACCACAATCAGATCAGCAACGATCTCTCAATAGTACAGCAGGTTCGAGGGACACAATAGTCAATTGCTGCTGTTAACGTTTGTAGCTTTCTTAGCCAGTCCTTCGAGGCTGTTTTTGTGCCCGAGGAAGACGATTGAACCACCTAGAATTGTTACCCTCGAATAGAAGATTCATCTTCTCTAAAATGCAAAGCAGAGTCAGGATTACGTAATTGAGCACAGAATGAGCCCTTTAAAGCTTCAGCACTAAAGTAGTAAAAAGTCGGGATAAATGTGTAAATGTAAGGTTTGAAAAGCTTTAATTGTTGGAGAGCCAAAGATATCAGTGTATCTGAATGATTTGGATGATGGTAGTGAATTTATAGGTGTTCAATTAACTCATGCATCAAGATGGTAATTCAATAAGTTGTCAAGTGGAGTATGAGACACTCCAGTGGGACATAGGCAGGGGAAGTGAGTGAACAAGCATTCGTCAGTAACAGTAGCACTGCATATGTCATGGGAACTAGCATATTATGGCACAAAGGATAAAACAGCAGGGAAAGATTGAAATGGAGAAACATCCCAGAACTTGGTGATCCAGAGAGATTTGTCTGTCCTCGTTGATGAATCTCAAAAGACGTTATCATGCAGATAGAGGAAGTGCCAGAAGATAATGAAACGATGCTTTGTTTCTGCAAAACCTTTGAACTTTCAAACAGTCGTTTTCTTCGTGCATTGTAGTTTGATCTCCGTAACTGTAGTAATTCCCAGGGATATCGACCTTCACTCATTCCTGGAATGAAGAGTTTATGATGTCAAAGTTTAGTTGGTGAGATCTGAGAATGAGCGGTGATTTTATTGAATCATATAAGACCTTCAGCAGTGTGTTTTGTGTGTATATCCAATGGATACTTCTGCTTGTGAAGGAAACTCAATGTTGGGGAAATAGTCATTGAATAAGATCTTTTCATTTAGCATATTATAAAAATATGAATCATAAAAATAAAATCTCTTGACCGACATAATAATAAGTAGCACTGCTAAAGATGGCAGATATTTCAGTCTGGAAACATTCAGAGAGAGTTCATGACATTCAGTCTGGGGTTGGTGTAAAACTATTGCATGTTGGAACTCAGAGAAGGAGAGAATTTATGCTGCCTGTGAAGCATGACCTCACAACCCTCTGTCTCTCTATACAGCAGCATGGAGAAGCTGAGAAACCCAACGTCATCTTTCCCACTTGTGGTGAATTTCTGTGGGGTATGCATTGTTAAAAATAAAACCCGGCAGCTGAAGCAAAGGTCATTCAGCCAAATACAACTGGTCAAGGACTGAAGTCCAGCACCAGCAGCCTATGTGACCAGAACCGCATCGCAACACTATCTAGTATTATCTGTTATTTCTTCTTGGTCATGAGTTTAACTATCATTTGTTCGAAGTGTTTCAAAGTAAAAAATGTGTGACACTGAAAGAGCACAGCAAGTCAGGCAGTATTCGAGGAGCAGCAGTCAACATTTCGGTCAGAAGCCCTTCATCAGGCATTCATGATGAGGAGCTTATGCCTGAAGCGTTGATCCTCCTGATCCTGGGATGCTGCCTGACCTGCTGTGTTTTTCCAGTGCCACACTTTTTGACTCTGATCTCCAGCATCTGCAGTCCTCACTTATTCCTCCAAACTGTTTCAAAGATAACACTTTGAAGAGCTTTACATTTCCTCATTGTAGCTTTGTTTGGGGAGTTTTAGCTTGAAAATAACGACAATGTTTTTACTTAATATGTAAACTTGGCAAACTTGTTAACACTGAACTAGATAAAGTCTGAGACCTGTATTTATTTTTAATGTTACCTACGCAGTCATATTTTAAGTTGAATTGATTGGTGGAGATATGCGACAAGAAGTGAAACAGGGATCCCTCTGAATTCAAACACGGAATCATCAAGACTGGGTGGAAAAATCCAGCATTAATCATTTTAAAATTGCTCCCCTATCCAATACGATTATATTATCAATACCAAAAGCATATTCCCACGTTCTTTCCTTTTTAACTGATTACCATGAAGATCTATTCAAAAACAAACTGCTTCATGCTTTAATGTGTACAGTGTCTTGGCTTTTCTCATCTCACTCATACATACTTTTCCCATCTGACCCAACATTAAAACATGTTTTAGACTCCCCAAACATTAAAAACATCCCGTTTGCACGTAATCTCTACAGTCATAGATTCAAATGATTATAGAATCCCATCAGCACAAAGACAGACCCTTTTGTGCAAACTGGTCTAAGCCGACCAAACCATCCATCTACGCTAACCTCATTTCCCTGCACATGGACCATATCCTCCTCAACCTTTCTTATTCAAGTATTAATTCAAATACCTTTCAATAGCTGTTAATATCCCTGCCCCAACCACGACCTCTGGCAACTCAATCCAAAATCGTACCTTCGTATGAGTAAAGAGTTGCCCTGCAGGTTCCCTCTTATTCTTTCCCCTCGAACATTAAACTGATGCCCTCGAGTCCTCTTTTCCCCGAGAGTAGGAAAAGACTGAGTGCATTCACCCTATCCATGCCTCTTTTGAACGTAAAAACTTCTATAAGATCCCCCATAGTCTCCTCGGCAGTAAAGAGAAAAGTATTTGCTTGTCCAACTTTTCCCTGTCGCTCAGACCGATGGCACATTTGCAACATTCTTGCAAATTTCTTCTGCACGCTTTCCAGTTTAATAACATCCTTCCTGCAGTTAGTTGACCAAAACTGAATACAATACTCAAAGTGCAGTCTAATTAACGTACTACACATCTGCAACATAATTTCCCAACTTCTGTACTTAATGCCCTGAATCATGAAGGCCAGGCTGTCAAAAGCCTTCTTCACTACCCTGTCTAATTGTTACTCCACCTTCAGAGAAGAGTGCACCTGAACTCCACTACAGTCCTTAACGTCCTATCATTCACCATGAAATTCCTATCTTGATTTGACTTTCCAATATGCAAGAACTCACACTTATCTGGATTAAACTCCACTTGCCATTTCTTGGCCCACTTCTCCAGCTGATCAAGTTCCTACTGCAATTTCTCATAACCTTCCTCACTGTGCATGTTACCAACTATTTTAATGTCATCTGCAAACTTACCAACCATGTGTTGTGCACTCTCATCCAAATCATTGTTATAGGTAACAAACAGCAATGAGCCCAGCACCGACCCCTGAGGCACTCCACTAGTCACAGTCCTCCAGTATAAATGCATCCTTCCACTGTTACCATCTGCTCATCACCATCAAGCTAATTGGTATCCAATTTGCCAGATTGCCCTGGATTCCATGCGATCTAACCTTCCAGAGGAGCCTATCAAGGTCAAACGTATCAAAGGCCTTTCTGAAATCTCTCCAGGCTACGTCTACCACTCTGCCCTCATCAACATGCTTGGTTACTTCATCAAAGAACTCTAACAAATGTGTAAGGCTGATCTCCCACGTACAAAGCCATGCTGATTACTCTGAAACAAACCCTGTCTCTCCAAATGCATTTATGCCTTATCTGTCAGAATCTTCTCAGAAAACTAACCCAACACAAATTTCAAGTTTATTGGTCTGTAGTTCCCAGGCTTTTCTCTGTTGTCTTTCTTGAATATTGTCACAACGTTCGCTACTCTCCAGACTTTCGGGATCTCACCTGTAGCTAACAGTGTTGCAAATATATCTAGCCAAAGTTCTGCAATTTCTATTCGAGCCCCTTGCAGTGTTCTTGGATATATATCTCGTCAGGACTGAGACATGTATCCAAATTCATGCACTCTAATACATTCCACATCTATTCTAATGTGATATAGAATGTCTAGCAGAAAGTGAGGACTGCAGATGCTGGAGATCAGAGCTGAAAATGTGTAGCTGGAAAAGCGCAGCAGGTTAGGCAGCATCCAAGGAACAGGAGAGTCGACGTTTTGGGCATGAGCGCCTCTTCCTGAAGAAGGGCTCATGTCCGAAACATCGATTCTCCTGCTCCTTGGATGCTGCCTGAGCTGCTGCACTTTTCCAGCAACACATTTTCAGCTAATATAGAAGGTCCCCAAGTTTTCACCAATACCTTCCCCAAGTTCCAAGGTATTCAAATGTTTCTCCCCAGTAAACACAAAGGAGAAATAGTCACTGACAACCTTACCCTGGTTCTGCACTGACGTTTCCTCCTTGGTCCTTTAGGTAACCCAATTCTCTCTCTAGTTATTCTTTTTTTTCTTTAATGTACTTAAAGAATCTCTTTGGATTCACCCTACCATTCTCAGCCATGACTATCTTGTTCCCCCTATTCGCCCTCCTGATTTCTTTTTTCAGTAAACTCCTGAATCCCTTGTATACCTTCAGGGTTTCCTTTATTCCCAGCTGCCTATACCTGAATGATGCATCCCTCCTTTTTCTGGTCAAGGTCTCAATATCGCTTGTCATCCTGGGTTCCTTTTTCCTGCCAACGTTGCTGTTTATCCTCACAGGAACATATAGAACTTGAACTCTAACTATCGCACTTATAAAAGGCTTCCCACTTGTCGGAGATCAGTTTACCTGTAAACAAACTACTCCCATCAACCCCGCAAGATCGCGCCTAGTTCCGTTAAAATTTGTCTTAGCCCACTTTATAAGTGAACCTATAGACCAATATTATCACTCTCCTAAACTGTTGTGAAATTAACACAACCATGTTCACTGGTTCAAAAGTGCTCCCCCACTGTCACCTTAGTCACCTATCCTGCCCTATTTCACAAACATAGTTCATGTTTTCCCTTTTGTGTGCAGGACCCCTTATTAAATGCTTGAGGAAACATTCCTGAATGCACTTAGCAAATTCCATTCCATCTAATCCTCAACGCTCTGGCAGTCCCATTCTATGTTTGAAGCATTTCAATCTCCTATGATTGCTCCTCTATTGTTCCTGCAAATCTGCCCAGTCTCCCTGCACAGTTGTTCCACTAATTCCCATTGACTATTTAGGGCCAATAGTACAACCTCAATAACGTTACCCTTCCCTTCTTATTTCTTAGCTCCACCCCGTAAACTTCACTGGATGAATCTTCACTTATTTCATCTCTGGTTACTGCTGTAAAATATTATCAATTTCCCAAAATATTTTCCACGTGCTAATATAACTTTGATAGTAAAACTTAACAGTTTCCTGCACTGACATTAGGCTGACTGTTCTGTCCATTACTGATTTACTTTCCTCTCTCTGTCATGTTAAACAGTAAAATTACATTTCCCACCATCCAATCTGCAGGAACTGCTCCAGAGTCAATGGAATAATGGAAGAAGACAACAATTGATCATGTATTTCCAGGTAACTGTTGACCTAAACAACCAGGAATGCAGGCCTAACATATTTAGCAGTTTATGCTAAGCCAAAACCTTCATACCAAAAATCAGTCGAGTGAAGAAACCTAGTCATTTGCTATGCCCGGGAGTCAATCTTCTGTTTTTCATAGACAGCAACAAACAGATCATTCCGTGACTTGTCTTTTGATTCTCTATTTAAAATATGTTAGCTTTTTGATTTTTGGTGTGAATGCGCTCACATTGTTTGACAACTTTTGCTCACTTACTGAATCTGTACATCATGTCTCATCTTCATTATGTTCTTAACATAGTTTGTTCTCTTGTGTATTAGCTTCTTCCTTGTGCAATGCAAGGGCATGTCATCCAACCTTTCAGCATCAATTTGGATACTTTTTCAAATATACGAACACTAACTTATCCTTTGACTAGGTGTTTCACAGCAGGCTGAAGAATAGGAAAAAAACTCAAGTTGTCAGGGACAAGTTTTCAGCGTGGGTAAAGGATTAGCTGACTGGCAGTAGGCAGGGAGTAAGGATGAAGAGGTCTTTTTCATGGAAGGTAGTCGGTGATTAGGTGAGTTCTGCAGGAATCAGAGTTGAGGCCACAACTATTCACGTTATACATTAACATTCTGGACAAAGGAACTGATGGGATTGTTGCTAGGTTTGCAAATGTCAAATAGGCATGTAGCGGCGAAAGTACTTGGACAGATGAGGAGAATGGGTAAAAAATGGCAGACAGAATAAAATGTCGGAACTTGTGAGGCAGCATCTTTGGTAGGAAGAATGGAAGGATAGACTGTTTTTAAAAAGGGAAGGTCTTCTATAAAATAGAACATACAACATAGAATATAGAAAAGTACAGCACCAAGCAGGCTCTTGCTCCCACAATGTTATGCAGGAGATTAATCCTAATGTAAAATAAAATAACCTTAACTACGCACCCCTCAATTCACTGCTGTCCATGTGCATGTCCAGTATTCACTTAAATGTCCCTAATGGTTCTTCTTCCACCATCACTGCTGACAACACATTCCATGCATTCAGAACTCTCTGTGTAAAGAACCTACCATTGATGACCCCTCGATACTCTTCTCCTAATATCTTAAAACAATGACCCCTCATGCCAGTCAATCCTGCTCTGGGGAAATGTCTCAGGTTATTGATTCTATCCATGACTCTCATTACCTGGTATACCTCGATTCAGATCTCCTCTCTTCCTCCTTCTCTCCAGAGAGAAAAGTCCGAGCTTATTCAAGTTTTCTTCATAAGGCAAACCCTCCAGTCCAGGCAGCATCCTGGTAAACCTTCTTTGCATCCTCTCCAAAGCATCTGTACCTTTTCTTTAGTAGGGCGACCAGAACAGGACACAATATTCCAAGCGTGGTCGCCACGATGTGGAGTGGTTATTCCAGGAGTATGCAGCTGGTCAAACCACTCAGCTTTAAGCAAAACACAATGTTATCGAAATACTACAGCTAAAACACGAAGAAAACAGAATTTAGAATAACTTCATTATTTGAAAACTCAAGCACCTCAGGAACGCAACTTAACCAATGAGCTGTTCCAATTCCCGTAACATCCCATAAGCACACAATTTGGTGAAAGGTAAATGTAAACACAGAATCTTGCAGGCAGGAGAGATTTCCGAGATAAAATTCAGTCAGGGATCATCTACTGAAGTATGGAATCTGTTTCAGCTGCAGCAGTTTCTGTGCCTGCTATCGGCAGCTTCTCTGTTCCAAATAAACCAAATCAGAACTAAAAGCCTGAACCGGGAGAACTGGCCACTCGTCACCATTGTTCAACTGGGCTGTTTCTGAGACATTTTGGCACCTCTGCCGTTACAACTTCTCATTTACGAATAAAAAACCCAAGGACAACATAACCTTCTGAAAGTGGCAGCATTATTACACTGACGTGACAGTGTTTGACAGACAACAGTGTAGATGGAGCTTTAACTTGTGTCAAAACCTTTCCTTTACCTGTCCTGAATCTGTGTGATAGTGGTAGTGCAGAGTGGAAAAAGGCCCTCGGCCCAATAAGTCCACACCAACTCTCCAAAGCCTATCCCACCCAAACTCATTCCTCTACATTTACCCCGACTAACCCACAAATCCTTGAGAACTATAGGAAATTTAGCATGGCCAATTTTCCTAACCTGCACATCTTTGGATTATGTGAAGAAACCCACGCAAACATGGAGAGAATGTGCAAAGTCCATACAGACAGTCGCCTGTAGCTGGAATCGAACCCAGTTCCCTGGTGCTGTGAGGCAGCAGTGGTAACCACTGAGCCACTGTGCCACCCATGTTGCCCATTTCCTGCGAGTGTCTGATGGGGATACTGCAGGGTGATCTTTAATATTTAGCTAACTCCTGTCTATAACTAACCTACAGTGTTCGATTGGGTTAGCACAGTGTGAATATCAATCTGTATTAGATGTTGTGATTACGCTGTTCTGGTGGCTCCTGATGTACATCAGTTTATGTGGTGTTTTACTTTTTATCTTGTCCTGTGCTGTACCTGTCCTGGGACTGTTGGTGTGGGGTCGATATGGAGTCTGATTAATCAATATCTAACTCCATGCTGGACGTGGCCTGGGAATATGAAACATGTCGGTTTAGTGGGAACATTACCCTGTTTCTAACCCCATGCTGTATCTATCCTTCATTGTTTGATGGAGGCAATGTCAAGGGTGGCTTAAAGCATATCCAACACAATGCTGAATACGGCTGAGGAATACGAAAGGGCTAACATAGGTGTACATTTATTCTGTGTGTAAACCCATTCTATTTCTGTCCTCGAGTGACGATGTGTCAGTGCAGTGTGAGAGTTATTTCACACCTAACCGTTTTGTTTACTGTCCCATTTATCTAGATGAGTGCAGCTTCATCTCTAATCCATTAACACTCGGTAGCAGCAATGTGTACTGTACACAAGATGTGAAGAAATTCACGCAGGATTCGAACACTACACCTTTCAAAATCAGGGACATCAGAAGGACAAGAGTAGCAGATAAATGGGAATACTAGTGCACTCATGTTCTGTCCAAACCACTCCTAGTTTAGCAATACGTTACTGTTTATTTTGTGTTATTGTTTCGAGATCTTCCCTCATTATGTCTCCCTAAACACACAGACGACAACAGTTCAAGAAAGCAATTCACCAACACCTTTCCAAGGGAAACGAGAGAATGGGCAATGAATACTGACGTAATCAGCAACAGAATGAACTAAAATTAAACATATTTTCCAAGCATGACCAATATTGGCCAGAAAGATGAGAGTTTGTGCGCGCAGGTTGGTTGGGTCCAGTCAGTGCCTTGCTTGCTGTGAACAGCTGATGCTGGAGTCGGGGTTTGCTATTTGAAACAATACGTCAGTATTTCAGAGTCAAGGCCTACATACCGAGCATCACGCAGACATTGACATTCACACACCAAATTACTGACTTGCGAGATAAAAGCAGCAAATATGTACTCGTACCGACTGTAGAACATTTGGACACAGTTAAATTATTGTCACAAAAATGTTAGTGTTTTTATATTAGCACAAATACTCATACATGTAAAAATACTTGTACATTTTTAAAGTCCTTATGCTTAATCATTTGATCTTGGGCGCATGATTTGAAAGTTCCTTATTGTGATTTGTGCATTGTTTTGATGATATTCCAGTTATAAATTTGAACAAAACAAATGGGTGGGTTTGTACTAAGTGAGCAATAAAAGGCTTTACGACCTTCAGTAACAAAATGTTGCTGTCAGTGGTTAAAGCAATGCCGAAAACATTTACATAGAAATTTCCATTTGTTCCAAACCCAGCCAGTTGTTCTGTTCAATTTTACGGTGAGAATATAATGAAAAGTGTGAACGAATCACAATGAGGTACTTTGTAATGCACAGTCTGGTTACTGTTTGGATACTGACATTGTGGAGCTGACGTACACTCAGTATCGTTTATGAGGGTTCAATATAAGAGGCCATGTGCTGCAGGAGTCCATCACATTCATAACATCTTCAGGGGGATTGGGTTCAATGTGCAGAATTATAGAGCTTTGGTGACACACTCCAAGTCATCAGCAGAGATAAAGTTGCACGACATGGTTGTTGGCAGGTCATTTATACAAGTGCTGAAATATATGTGGGCCAGCATCAAGTCCTATGATAGACCTTGGAACAGGCAGTCTTATTGGTTCGGGCTGTTTTGGTTGTAAGGGATAGTGTTAATAACAGTCCAGCTCAAGTTTGGAAGCCCCCTGGACAAATTCGGCTGATGGTCGGTATTTTCCAGATTGCGGTGGTGAGGTGTGATAACGCTCTTTCTGAATTCAGACTTTCTTTTAAAAAATGTCATGTGCAGGAAATTTGCTGACTGCATGATGGTAAAATCACTGATCTGAAAATGGTTACTACAGTCACTGAGTAGTACAATAATTAGGTGTGTACGCTGGTAATTTAAGTTTTGTTCACTTCAATTATTTGTAACGGAAAAGCAATGATGTTTGATTTATTTTCAAATATGTAAGACATAAAGTGACAGTAACTCTCTATTATACAAAATGTAAAAGTGACCGGCTGTATATTTCAAACAGACTAATCAAGCAACACTCAGATATTATCTGTAGAGCAGGATTCTGTGAACAGGACTATGTCTCCAGCAACATCACCATCCTCTCTGTCCCACTAACAGGAAACAGCCAGGCAGAGGAGGAAATATGTATACAATATTGGTATATATAGTCAATATAGTGCTCAGCATTAATGCTGGATCCTGTTGCTCTGTGGCAAGTTATGAAGGCATCAATAGAAGGGAAACATATAATTGACCACATCGTCACCGATCTGCCTGCTGCAGATGCACCTCTCCATTTCATATGTTGGTAAGAATGGTCACAAATCAGTCCTGAAAGTGAGGAGGGGCTATCTTAATTTTGTAGACCCTCCACCATTTTATGTAGCAATCTGTGCGCTGAATGGGACAGAATTTGAACAGATCGAGCAACTAACAACGAGGGGTCCATGAGGTGCAGTGGGCCATTAGCAGCAGCACAACTCATGCAGTCTGCAACCTCACAGCCCGGCATACTTCCCACTGTATACTAACCATAACGGCCCGACATACTTCCCACTGTATAGTAACCATAACGGCTAAACATACCTCCGACTGTATAGTAATCATCAAGCCAGGGATCCCTTCCTGGGTCTGTGAAGAATGCAGAAGGACATGCTGGGAGCAGCACCAGCCAAAACTAGAGATGAGTGGACAACCTAGAGAAAATCTGATTGCCTTCAACTACAAAGCAGGGCAACTTGCATGCTAAGAATCATAAGCAGCCAGTTATGGACGGAGCTCAGTGATACCAGAATCAATGGTATAGATGTATCTATAAGATCCTGCCACATTCAGTTATAAACGACAGTGGACAATGAATGAGACCATTGGAGGAGAGGGCTGCTCTCTAACAATGAAATCCCCAGTTATGCAAGACAGCAGCACATCAAGGAAAAAATAAAGGTGCTGTAACTGGAACAATCTTCAGCCAGAAGGGCTGACCAGATGATCCATTTCAGCCTCCTTCAGTAGTCTCCAGCCTCACATATCTCAATCTTCAGACAACTCAATTCACCCCACATAATGTCAACACATGGCTGGAGACACTGAAAACTGTGATTTAACACGAGTGATTGCCACATCTGTAACCAATCAGATTCATTCCAGCAAGAACAGAGACCTTCCTAAAATATGATAAACTGCCCAAGTATGTCCTGTACATAAAAAGCAGGGCCCTTGTATTCCAGCCAGTTGCTGACCCATCGGTGCGGGGTCTTCCATGGAAATGTGAAGGAAGATGTCAGCAATAATGGGATCCATCAGCAATAACCTGCTCAGTGTCATTCAGTTAATGTCCCATCAGGTTCACTCAGATCCGAGCCCATTGCACGCTCAGTTTAAAAGAGGAGAATTCCAAACGAGCAGTGAGCGTAATTACTGTTCACACTAAGGCACCATGTAACAGGATGTGACAATAAGATCCCGAGTATAATTATACTTACTCAAAATCTGGGGGAATTATTCTCCAGGTTGGAATTATCCCCAGCAACAATAATGCCTGTTGTCAGCGTGGTAATTCCCACCACAACAATAATGTACTCAGTGTGAGTAATTATCATCAGCAACAATGATGCCTGTTGTCAGTGTGAGTAATTCCCCCCACAACAATAATGCCTGTTGTCGGTGTGAGTAATTCCCCCCAGAACAATTATCTGGTTGTCAGTGTGAGTAATTATCACCAGCAACAATAAAATCTGTTGTCAGTGTGAGTAATTATCACCAGCAACAATAATGCCTGTTTTCAGTGTGAGTAATTCACCCACAAAAATAATGCCTGTTGTTAGTATGAGTAATGAACCCCAACAACAATAATGTCTGCAGTCAGTGTGAATAATTATCCTCAGCAACAATAATGCCTGTTGTCAGTGTGAGTAATTATCCCCAACAAAAATAATTCCTGTTGTCAGTGTGAGTAATTATCACCGGCAACAATAATGCCTCTTGTCAGTGTGAGTAATTATCCCCAACAACAATAATGCCTGTTGTCAGTGTGAGTAATTATCCCCAGCAACAATAGTGTCTGTGGTCAGTGTGAGTAATTATCCCAACAACAAATATTCCTCTGTCCCTGTGAGTAATTATCAACAACAATAATGTTTGTTGTCAGTGTGAGTAATTATCCCCAGCAAACATAATGCCTGCTGTCAGTCTGAGTACTTATCCCCAGCAACAATAATGCCTGTTGTCAGTGTGAGTAACTGGAACTCCAGGAGACCTCTGCAGCAATTCCTCCGGAAAGAGAGTGTCCGAGGCTCAACCATTTACAACTGCTGCAATGATCCTCTCTCCATCATCAGGTCAGATGGGGCAATGTTCACAGATGATGACATTCCTGAAAGAGGCCATGCTGAAATGTAACAAGACCTGGAAATTATCCAGGTTTAGTATGACAAACGGCAACTAATAATCACGCCACATAAATATTAGACAAAAAAGTAACAATAAAGATTCAAACCATTTTGACCTTCCATAACATTCCCATCACCGAGTCCCCAACACGATGTTTATTAGAATCCTGGGTGCTATCATTGCCCAGAATGTGCCCTGGACAGGCCCCATAAATAATACTGCCTTTAAGAGCAAGTCAGATGCTAGGAAATCTGCAGTGAGCAACTGACCTGCTGATTCCTCAAAGGCTGTGATGAATTACATCCCAGGAATAACACAGGACAAAACCAACCCATTTAATTACTATCACTTCCATGACCATTCATCCACTCCATCACTGATGCTCAATAGTGGCGTTGTATACCATTTACAAGGTTCACCGCACCAAGCTTTATTGGAGAGCAACTTTGAAACCCACTTTAATCTAGAACTAAGGCAGCGGGTTCTTTGGAACACCAGCTAACTGCAAGTTCACTCCTTCATACGGTCAGATGTAATGATATTTGCTCATGAGTTTATAATTCCTTACTCCTCAGATCACGAAATCAGTCTGAATGCTGCAAGACTTAGATAACAGTCAGGCTTGGGCTGACAAGTGGCAAATAACATTCGAGCCACACAAATGTCAGACAATAGCCATCATAAACCATCCCACCATCGCTATTCAACATTCAAAGACAGTACGATTGCTGAATCCATTGGCACTAACATTCTCAGGTTTATCCAAGACTATACAGCTGCTGTAGTTAGAGCATCAGGTCAGAAGTTAGGAAGCCTGCAGCGAGTAACTTTTTTTTCCTGCCTTGCCAAAGTCTGTCCAAGATCTCCAAGGTTCAAGTTAGGATTTGATGGAACAATCTCCACTTGTCTTATGAGTGCAGCTCCAACAGTACTCAGACAGGTTGACACGATTAAAGACTAAGCAGCCCACTTGATTGGTCCCCATCCACAATGACATCCTCCCTCCCCCAAAGACACTCAGCAACAGGTGTGAGTACCATCGCTCTCCTTAGACAGTACCATCCACACTCATTACCACTGCCACCAGGAAGGAAAAGGGCAACAGTGATCATAATTCATTTGATTTTAACTTAAGTATTGTAATGGACAAAGCAAGACTAAGTGTTGGAGTTTTTGTGTAACTCGGTCTAACTTTATTAAACTGAGAAGGGATTTCTTCAAGTGAACAGGAAACAATAACGAGAAGATGAGGCAGAAACAAAGCAGTGGCAGGTATTCTGAGGGGAGATTAAAGTGGTTCCCAGGAAATGTGATCTCACAGAGTAAAATAGTGTCAGACTGCTAAATCCCGAGCTCCTTTGAAATCTAGGAACACACAGACAGAACAGGTAAGCTTACATAAGACAGTGGGAACTCAATACCCCAGAAAGCTGAGAGGAGTGCGGAATGTGGAGGGGTGAGGTCCAAAGCGAAATTAGGAAGCAAACAGTGTATGTGTAATTATGCTGGCAAGACATATCAAACAATCTTTAGCAGATTTCTTTTCAAAACAGAGAAGGAAAAGTGAAATAACGAATATCAAAGGCAAACAATGGAAACCACATGTAGCTGTGGATGGTTTGTATATGGTTCTGAGTTTCAATTAAAGTTAAAACTGACCTCTTTTTCTGACCAAATTAGAGTTCCAGTCAAACCTTCCCAGCCTCATTCTTGCCCCATTGAAGGTTGCTCACAGTCAACTAGTGATTCTCACTCTCAATTATTGCATATCATTCTCTACCATTTTCCTGAACTTTACGATAAAATGATCGCTGCACCCCAAATCTTTCCCCTACTGACATTGGATCCCACGTCTTTCCCAAGGACAAGGTCCAACAGTACATGCTCTCTTGGGCTGGACACATACTCCTGAAGTGAGCTGGTTCTCCTTGTAATCCAGGAACACTCGCCCCTCATGACTCTTCACAACCAGTAACCCAGTCAATATCTGGAAATATTAAGTTTCTCAATATTAGTAGTCAGTAGTATTGTCATCGCTCTCAAATGCCTTTGCATATTTATTCTCTCCATCCTTTCCAATGGTTTCTGACCGACAGACTGTACCTCTCAGTTTACTTGTATACTTTTTGTTCTGTAGCTCCTGCCAAATTCATTCTGACCTTGGACGGATCCTCTTTCTCTTGGACTCGTTAACTAACGCTAATCTAAACCCATACTTCTACCTTCAACCTTTCCCTTCCCTTCTGTCATTTTGGAATCCTTCATACCCAGCAATATTTAACACCAAGTCCTGCCATTCCTTGAGCCAGCTCTGGGTGATCAACACATCAGATTACCACACACCAATCTGCATCCAGAACTCCCCACACTCCGAGTCTTCATGTCCATGCAGAGTACCTCAGATTAAGGCTTTCTTTCTTATTCCATTTTACACTGTTAAACATGTTGTTGTAAATTAGTACCAACTGCAGCTCCCATTATTTTGAGAATCTTGGCACTCTCCTCTACTATTCCTTTTTGGATCCTAAGCACACGCCAAGTTATTTTCAATCCCTCCCAAACACCCATAAGAAATTCAGTCCCAGCTCTGTCACGTTAGCCCATCCAGTTTGTACAGTTACTGCCTTCCCCAGAACCAGTCCCAATGTCCCAGGAATCTGAAGCCTTTCCTGCTGCACCATCATTCCAGTCACACTTTCATCTACCTAAAACTCCGAGTCCTGTTCTCACTTGCGCACGGCACTGGCAGTAACCCAGGGATTGCTACATTGGAGTTCCTGCTTGCTAACCATCCACCTTGCTCCCTAAATTCTGATTCCCAGACCACTTCACCCTTCCCACCCAGGTCATTCCTACCAAAACGGACATGACCTTTGACTGCTCACTGAACCCCAGATGAATGTCCTGCAGACACAGTAACATTCCTAACCCCACTATCCTGGAATTACAGACACGCCGACACCTTCTTCAATTTCCTGACATCCCAGTGATTGTTGATCCTCCTTTCTTCTCCCTCCCCTCCTGTACAGTAAGGCTGCTTGTGGTGCCACAGGCATAGCTCTGACTGCCCTCCCCTGAGCAGCCAGTACCTTCATCAGCTTCCGAACTGGGAAACTGATTTGGGAGGGAGACACCGGGATATTCCTGGATTCCCTGGCTGTTTCACTTCGATTGCTTGGGCGCCGATTCCCGAGCTTATTCCAAGCAGTCATGTGTCAGGATGATTTGTTCTGAGTGTGTGCGCTATCCCTCTAACTCTCAGCATCACAAAGTCTCTAGTCAGTGTCTGATCTCTATGACCCAGTGTTCATCTAGGACATGAGCAGGGGCTATGACTTCCCAATGCAACAGAAACCATTTTCCTTCTGACAAACATGTCTTGTCTTGTCGTAAAATGCAACATGCTACGAGTAACTTAATTTATTACTTAGAATGAAGTTAACATCCGGGAAATAGCTATATGGTTAAGTCCCTTATTCCACTGTGGCTTATTGAGCTTAATTTATTCTACTGGCTCAGTATAATAAATTCACATCCACCTCATATTTCTGAGTTCAATCCTTACTTTAGAAGTTGAAAAAATAAATTTGCTGACTAACAGCAATTAACTGATAGTCACTAATAATGGTTTATTATCAGCCAATGAACTTACAGCCTTTTCTGTGATGGCTCTTGCACTTCTTTCAAACCCAGTTCAGGCAGATCCCAGCAGCAGAACGTTATCTCTGTGACACCCAAGTACGTGTAATCCTCCAGCTCCCACTCCACTCTGCTCCCTCCCAGGGTCATCGTCTCTGTGACTCCCAGGGACGTGTAATCCTCCAGCTCTCACTCCACTCTGCTCCCCAAAGGGTCACCATCTCGGTTACTCCCAGGTACGTGTAATCCTCCAGCACCCACTGCACTCTGCTCCCTCACACGGTCACCATTTCTGTACCTCCCAGGCACGTGTAATCCTCCAGCCCCCACTCCACTCTGCTCCCTCACATGGTCACCGTCTCTGTGACTCCCAGGGACGTGTAATCCTCCAGCACCCTCTCCACTCTGGTCACTCACAGGGTCACCGTCTCTGTGACACCAAGGTACATGTAATCCTCCAGCTCCTACTCCACTCCGCTCCCTCACAGGGTCACTGTCTCTGAGACTCCCAGGTACGTGAAATCCTCCAGCTCCCACTCCACTCTGCTCCCTCGCAGGGTCACCGTCTCTGTGACTCCCAGGGACGTGGAATCCTCCAGCAGCCACTCCACTCTGCTCCCTCACAGGGTCACCGTCTCTGTGACTCCCAGGGACGTGTAATCCCCCAGCTCCTACTCCACTCTGCTCCCTCACAGGGTCACCGTCTCTGTGACTCCCAGGGACGTGTCATCCTCCAGCACCCTCTCCACTCTGCTTACTCACAGGGTCACCGTCTCTGTGACACCCAGGTACATGTAATCCTCCAGCTGCTACTCCACTCTGCTCACTCATAGGGTCACCGTCTCTGAGACTCCCAGGAACGTGTAATCCTCCAGCTCCCACTCCACTTTGCTCCCTCACAGGGTCACCGTCTCTGTGACTCCCAGGGACGTGTAATCCTCCAGCTCCCACTCCACTCTGCTCCCTCACAGCGTCACCGTCTCTGTGACTCCCAGGCATGATTATGCCAAGATTCTCAGTGCTGATTTATATTCTCCCAGGTGTGTGTCAGCTTCAAGCTCCTGCTCCAAGTTGCTCGCTCACATATTCACTCTCACAGTGACTCAGTCCTGATTTCGAACCTCCTGATCTGCTGCTTCTCCAACTCCAAGTCCCAGTCGGCCTCGATCCTCGCTGCTGATGTATATTCTCCCCGTCTGTGCTGCTCTCTCTCATATTCTCTCCCTTTGTAACTCGCAGGTCATGATAGGCCTCAAGCTTCAGCTGAGATTTATAACATTCCATTCCGCACTGCTCTCTTACAGGATCGCCGTTGTGCCTGGAAGACAGTGAAAACGATGAGGATTAGACAGAGCAGAGGATGTTACAGTAACTGAGAGAACAGTATGGGATGGAACAGGTTATCTGGGGAGGTATGCAGACCTGCAGTGCCTCAAGCAGGTTACTGGAAGATACAGCGAGAGTTGCAAGCGCTGAAGACAGCAAAGGAAACAGAGAGACAATGGCTTATTTGTGATGCAATTTTGTAGAGTCTAAAGGGCTTTTTCTGAGCTGCTTACAGAGATGCATAGACTTTAACAAATGCAAATTGAGAGCCAGCAAGTGTTGTATGGTACTGGAGACTGTTGAATGTTACAGAGTTCGAAGACTTGCAGTAACTGGGGGGAATATAATCTTTTGGAGCTCTGATGGTATTCTAGGACCCTAAGGACATGAGGAGGTGCAGAGAATGGGAACATTCCAAATAGTGGGATTGTAGGAACTGGAAGTCCTGAGATGGATAAGGAGGAAGAAAAGTACCAATTTAGCACACGCAACCATTGTAATTATAGAGATTTAAGGAAGGAAACCTGTGCTGTCATTGATTACAATTATATGGAGAGTTACAGAAGCTGAAGGGACTACAAATTTCAAAAGGGAGTGATTTTACGTGATCAGAATTTAAGCAAGATTAAATAAATTTTAGTGATCTCTAGCACAGATGGGAATGGAGGAGGTGAGATATTGCGAGGAACTATAAGAGTTATAAGTCGGGGAGGATGTCAGATACAAAAGGGAGAGCTGCATTGTCTGTGTGCCGTTACAGACATGAGGAGTGTTGTAGCGCCTGATGGAGAGGACACACATAACAACAGTTCCAACGGCGGGTGCAGTTGCTCAGGAAGGCAGCTCACTACCACCTTCTCAGGGACAACTCCAAATAAACAATAAATGCTGGCTCAGCCATCAATGCTCATGTTCAGGAATGAATGTGTAAAAGATCTACAAGTAGCACTGAGGTCACTCAGGAAGGCACTTTCAGCAGCCCTTCACAAACCCGTAACCACTATGCCCTGGAAGAACAGGAGCTCCTGGTGCACGAGAACACCAGCATTTTCAAGGTTCCCTCCAAGACACGCTCCATCCTCCCAGCACGTTGTCTGTCCCTACATGCAAATGACTGCAGTGGGTCAGGAAGGCAGCTTCCACAGGGAATTACAGATGGGAGGGTAATGGAAAAACTCTGCTGGTTACAGCCAGACAGTAAAATAAATCCAGCAGTGTGTGTGAAATGAAATTTCCATTTCAGAACAACATGCTGAACATGGATAGAGGATTTGTCTGATTGGCACAAGACAGAGAATGTGAAGAAAGGGGTCTTTTTCACGATGGGAACTGGTGATGAAGGGAGCTCCGCAGGGGTCAGTATTGGGATGACACTCTACATGTTATACATTAAGAGTCTGGACAAAGGATGTGAAGGGGTACGAGAAATGGGTTTCCAAGAAAGATCCCAGGGATGAAATTCGTGTCATATGAGGAGCAGGTGAAGTCTCTGGGTCTGTACTTGATGAAGTTTCAGACGCGGTGGCAGAATCTCATTCAAACTTACAGAATACTGAGGGGCCTGGATGATGTGGACGTGGGCAAGATGTTTCCACGATCAGGAGAGACTAGGAGCCAAGGGCCCAGCTTCAGAGTGAAGGGATGACCCTTTAGAATGGAAATATGGAGGAATTTATTCAGCCAGAGGGTGATGGATCTGTGGAACATACTGCCTCGGGGGGATGTGGAGGCGAGTAATTCAGTGCATTTAACTCAGAGATAGATAGGTTCTTGGTGAGTAAGGAGATCAAGGGTTACAGGGAGTAGGCGAGAGAATGAGGTTGAGAGACAATTCAGACAGAATCGAATGGTGCCACAGACTCGATGGACCGAATGGCCTAGTTACACCCTATATATGATGGTGTTATGGACGGTCCTCGTTCCATGGGTTTCTAAGTGTACAGTTATCATTTCTGGCTTATCGTTTACCTTACATTCAAGCATTTTCCTGATCATTACGGTCACCTCTTGGTTTCAGAATGACTGCAGAAAGCTACACCACAGAGTAACTTGGGAATCCTTGTGCATAAATCTCATACAAGGCCAGCAGGACATAGAGAAGGCAAATGGAATGCTGGGATTGACTCCAAAGGGAATGGAGAATTAAAAAAGGGAAGGTTTGGAACAACTACAGAGGACTCCAGTAAACCCACACTGAGAATACTGTGAACAGGTTTGGTCCCCTATCTAGGGGGAAAATGTTCTTGCATTGAAGGCAGTCCTGATAAGATTTAACAGACCGATCCTCAGAATTGAGGGATATTGATGGGAAAAGATTGAGAAGGTTGATTGTGATCTCATTAGCATTTAGAAAATGAGGCAAATTTATTGATAATCGAAGATTCCTCTGTTCTTGCAAGTTTGGTTTCTGATATGTTGGTTCCCCTGACCGTGGATCTGTAACTGGAGATAAAGGGGAATGCAGGCACGAGGAAACCTTAAGAAAAAAGCTGGGTTGTAGAGGCTGGAGGATGTTTCAGAGTTCGGTGGTTCGAAATCACTGTTGGTGGCTAGAGATCAGATAGGTTGTCGGGCTGAAATATGTCACTGAGAGGTACAGGAAAATCAGTCCAGAAGGAGTTACATTGATCGGGAGGAATATAGGTTCTAGAGATGACACAGATAAGGGCGGCAGTTGGAGCTAAAGGAGATACAGAAACTGGGAGAGATGTGGGGACTTGAGATTACATAGATTGGGGTGGTAGTTGGATCTGCAGGATTTTATAGAGAAAGGGAGGATTAGACGGACTAGAGATTACACAGATTGGGGTGGTAGTTGGAGCTACAGGCATTTATAGAGAAAGCGAGGATTGGACTGACGGGAGATTACACAGATAGGGGTGGTAGTTGGAGCTACAGGAGTTTATAGAGAGAGGGAGAATTGCAGGGACTGGAGATTACACAGATTTGGGAGGTAGTTGGAGCTATAGGAGTTTATAGAGAAAGGGAGGATTGGAGGGACTGGAGATTGCAGAGATTGGAGTGGTAGTTGGAGCTGCAGGATATTACAGTGAAAAGAAGCTTGGACTGACGGGAGATAACACAGATATGGATGGTAGCTGGAGCTGTAGGACTTACAGAAATGGGGACAATTGTAGGGACTGGAGAGGACACGGGTAGGGATGGTAGTTGGAGCTGCAGAAGTTTATAGAGATGGCAGGACTGTTGGTACTGGGGACTACATTGACATGGACAATAGTTGGAGCTGCAGGAGTGAGTGAGATAGGGAGGGCTGAAGGGGCTGGATCAGTTCACTCAGCAAGAGAGAATTGTCGCGATTGCAGGGACCAGGGATGATGATGGTTATAGGGCTGCAGGAGTTCAGAGAACTAGTGAGCGCTGTGAAGGTAGGTTTGAAGCATTCCCATCAGTTTCACAGAGATGTTGAGTGCTGTTCAGGAGTTGATTACAGAAATCGAGAGAGTTGCAGATACTGGAAGATATGACAACAAACAGTAAGCTGTAGTATTTGAAGAGGTTACAGCATCAGGATGCATTGAGGAGTTGGAGGCTGCTACAGGTGTTAAACATGCAGCAGGGGATCAATAACCTTATATTGATTAGGATGATTCGAAGCTGTGGAGATAAAGAACGAGAATTGCAGGAACTGAAGAATATCACAGATGAGGAGTAACATATGTACTAGAGGTGTTAGAACATGAGATGTGCTGTATTCAATGGATTCAGGGAAGATACAGGGAGATCTGAAGGGACTACAGGTGATATAAAGGATAGTAAGGCTCCTCAATGTCGGATGGGTGCAGTTTTCACAGACGGAGTTTCTTTTTTGGAAAGGTGTTATTTACTGAGATTAAGATTGCTGTATAGAATTGTGGAATGAACATAGATATGGAAGGCTGTAGTTAATGAAGACATTTGTTGTTGTCGGATGCTGAGGTTCTGGAAATTATGTGGACCGGAAAGCTGGACAATTTGCCAGAGCTTACAGAGATAGGAACAGCAATAGAGCCTGAGACACTAACACAGAAAGGGAGTATTGCACACATTGGAGGGGGTTTCCGCTTTAGGGATGGTTGTAGGGGAGTGTAACATTTACACAGATAGGGGTGTAAGAGCTGGAGAATATTATGGAGATGATAAAATGGATGGACAGACAAGAGGAACTTACATTGACAGAATGGGTGATAGCAACAGTAGGATTTTACAGAGATAGTGAGTCTTGTAGGAACTGGATTGGGAGAGTCACAGGCATTGGAGTGGGTTCTGCAGGGAGTGCTACAGGGACCTGAGAGGATTACGCAGATAGGGATGATTGTAAGATCTCCACATTATCATCGGCTTTCAGGAGTGGAAGAAGTTACACAGATAAGGAGGGATATTGGAGCTGTGGAAGTTCCCAGGGAATAGAATGTTTGGAGGGTTTGTCTCTGTTTATAGATAAAGCTATTATGTTTAGTGACAGTAATATGGAACACAGAGGGAGAGTTTAGATTAGAGGCCCCACAGCATGGAAACAAGCACTTCGGCCGAACAAGTCCACACCAACCGTCCGGAGCGTAACCCACCCAGACCCATCTCCCTCTGATTAATGCAACTAACACTACTGGCAATTTAGAATGGCCAATTCACCTGACCTGCATATCTTTGGACTGTGGGAGGAAACCGGAGCATCCAGACGAAACCAACGAGGAAAAGGGGAGAATGTGCAAACTCCACACAGACAGTCACACAACGATAGAATCGAACCTGGATCACTGGCGCTGTGAGGCATCATTGCTCACCACTGAGCCAACGTGCTGCCCCAAATTGCAGACTTACACAAAGAGAGGATGTTTGAAGTGCTGGGAGAAATGTCGGGAGTAGAGGAGCAAACAGAGATGTGGAGTGCTGTTGCGGCTGGAAAAGTGTCTGGAGGTGTTTATATAGATAAGGAGGTCGGTAGGAATCGGAGATAGTTACTGAGGTTGTGTGGTGGTATAGGCTAGGTGGCAAGAATGTGATCTGCCTGCAGAAGGTTATAGTCATATCATGTTCTCTTGGGACTTGAGGAAGATACACAGGTGGGTATTTTGGTCGAGCCTGGAGGATTTTACAGAGATGGGGTGGACTGTAGGTATTGTGCAAAACTACAGAAATAGGCATCATTGTACTGAGTGCACGATGAGATTATTGAGATTTGGCATGTTGAGACTGGACTAATTTACAAATAGGGAGAGATGTCAACATTGGAGTAGGTTTCAAATATACAGCAGGATTATGGGAGGAGTGGATGATACAGTAATAGGAAATTTTCTGGAATTACAAGCATTAAAAATGCTGGCGTAGATGAGTTGGGCCGAAAGGTATGTTTCCTTGCAGTATGACACGATCATATGACAAGAGACAGTGTGAGAGAGGGAGGAGAGAACAGAAAGAAACCAGTTTTCAATACAAAATCCTTAAGCGAGGCCTGCTTCCCCTCTGTTGTCCTGATGCTCACTATGACAGCACAGGCATGGATGAATAAATGTGAACTCCCGATGCTGTTTCAGAAGGCTCAGTACAGTAGATCTGAAAGTCATCCTCTCACAAGAGGGTGGGGATTGAGCCTGGGACCATCATGCTCGGTGTTCACCCTTCAACACAGTACCTATGTCATGTTATCTGAACCAAAGTTCCATCCCTTAAATGTTCTCTGCTCTGTTCACTCTGAGTGATCCTACCTCGCTGCAGGATTTATTGAAAGCTCCAGATCTCACTCTCCATCGCTCTGGCTGACCAACTGTCTTCAATATGGTGATAGACGAGACAGGAGTTGGGACTTCTGCTGAGTCAGGAATATCCTGAGTACCTACATGAGGCAGCGAAATAGACAGAATGGTAAATCAGACTGATGCAGTGAGTGTAACACATGGAAAATGACACTGAGTCCCACAGAGATCTGGAATATCCCAGTCTCCATCCCTGGCCTGTGATGCCCGTCTCTCTGGAGTGGAGAATTCTGTTGGCTCAGGATCTGGAGTAGCTGCAAAAGGTGCAGTCATCGGCAGCAATTAGACCCTCACAGTGACAGATACCACATGGAGAGATACTGAGTGATAGCACCAGAGTGCAGGAAGGTATCAGGATCAAACCACGGTCAAGATGAAGGGGCTTGATTCATGGTGCAATGGGATCAATACTCAGGGATGAGTGAGCTATCAGTGGGCCAGGCGATAGCCTAGTGTTACTCTCACTAGCCTGTTCATCCAGAATTTAATGGTGGTGTCAGGGATACCCATCTGACTGCTTAATATTGTATAAATAAGGAAATCTGTCACAAGCAGACGGTCTGGCCTACATATGAATCCAGACCTAGAGCAATGGGATTGGCTCTCAACTGCCCTCCGAAATGGTCTGGCAAGCCACTCAGCTCTTGGGCAACTGGAAGTGGGCATGAAATGCTGACCAGCCAGAGACAGCAAAATCCTATGAGTGCATTAAAAAACAACACTGCTGAAACCAGTGTCCTGGTTAATCATGTAGGTAGGTTTATGGACAGGGCTTTAATCTGGCAGAGAGGATGCAAGAACAGGGTTCAGGTGAAATGAGCTTTCCAAATGCAAAGAGAAAATGTGAAGCCTTGGAACAGCATGGGGATGTGGCTGAAGACAAGCAGAAATTAACAGGAAGGGACAGAGTTTAACTAAAACTGTACATCAGCAAATCGGTTTGCGACAGGACATTATGGGAAAGAGTAAATAATAATATTTTTATTTGGAATTGCCAAAATATCTGCAATAAGGTAATAGACTTGTGACACAGAGATAAATTAGATTTGGTCAGCAGAGAGACGTGATTACAGGGTGAACAAAGGTGGAGTATAAATATTCAACGGTAAACAACCTTACAGGATCTCAGGCAGAATGGAAAAGCAAGATGGGAACCCTGACAGTAATGGCAACAAAGGCATTACAGAGAAAGCATTTGGCATCAGATTATGCAGCTGAATTATCCTGAATGCAAATTCTGGGTGCTACTACGTGTCAAAAAATGGGCAGGATAACAGTTTTTACACTGCCAACAGTATTGCTCATCCCTGATTTAAACAGGAATTCATTTGAATTTGTAACAAAGGAGGTGTGATAATTTTGGGAGACCTCAACCTTTGCATAATCTGGGACAGACACATTGGCAAGAGTGATATTATCCAAGATCCTCCTTGAATGTTTTTGTCAGAGTTTCTTTGAATAACACATTGTGCAACTTGCTAGGGATGTAACTATCTCAGATCAACAGTTGGTTGATGAAATTGTGTGAAGGAAAATATCACGTCGAGATTCTCCAGGAAATTATCCTGAAATTCAAAGAGACTATGACATTTTAAAGTGACCATAAAGCACATCCGAACATCAGTAACAAAGCCAATTACATGATTTTGAGAGAGAACTGACCAAGGTAAACAGGGGAAACAGTCTGAAATGCCAGGCTGTAAATGAACAGTGGAAAACATTTAGAGCCAGAGTGTCCTAGAGACGTACAGCACAGAAATAGACTCTTCAGTCCAACTCGCTCACGCCGACCAGCTATCCTTTCCTAATCTTGTCCCATCTGCCAGCACTTGGCACAAATCCCACTAAACCCTTTTTATTCATATACCAATCCAGATGCCTTTTGAATGCTGCAATTGTACCAGCCTCCACCACTTCCTCTGGCAGTACATTCCATACATACACCACACTGCGTGAAAACGTTGCCCTTAGGTCCCTTTTAAATCTTTCATCTCTCACCCTAAACCTATGCCCTCTAGCTTTGGTCTCCACCACCTCAGGGAAAAGACCTTATCTGTTTATCCTGTCCATGCCGCTTATGATTTTATAAACCTCAAGAATGTCACACCTTAGCCTCCGACGCTCCAGGGAAAACAGTCCCAGTCGTTTCAGCCTCTCCCTATAGATCATATCCTCCAACCCTGGCAACATCCTTGTAGATCTTTTCTGAACGCTTTCAAGTTTCACAACATATTTCCGAAAGGAGGGAGACCAGAATTGCACGCAACATTCCAACAGTGGCCTAATGAATGACCTGTACAGCTGCAAAATGACCTCCAAACTCTGATAATCAATGATCTGACCAACAAAGGAAAGCATACCTAACACCTTCTTCACTATCCTATCTAGCTGTGACTCCACATTCAAGGAGCAATGAACCTACACTCCAAGGTCTCTTTGTTCAGTATCACTCCCTCTAACTTTGCCATTAAGTGTATAAATCCTGCTAAGATTTGCTTTCACAAAATGGAGCACCTCGCATTTAGCTGAATTAAACTCCATTTGTCACTTCTCAGCCCATTCGCCCATCTGATCAATATCCCAGTGTACTCTGAGGTAACCTTATTCACTGTCCACTATATCTCAAATTTTGGTGTCATCTGCAAACTTATTAAAGGTACCTCCTACGTTCATTTGGATAATGATGAAAAGTAGTGGGCCCAGCACCGAACTTTGTGGCACACCATCGGCCTCCAGTGTGAAAAATAACCCTCCTCAACCAACTTGTGTCTCCTACCTTTGAGCCAGTTCTGTATCCAAACGGCTAGGTCGTCCTGTATTCCATGAGATCTAACCTTGCTAAACGATCTTCCATGAGGAATCTTTTCAACACCCCACTGACGTCCATGTAGATCACGTCTAATGATCTGACCTCATGAATCCTTTTTGTTACTTCTTCAAAAAACGCCAACAATTTCTTCATGATTTCCCACACACAAAGCCATGCTGTCTATCCCTAGTCACTCATTGCCTTTCTAAATACATGTAACTCCTATCTCGCAGGATTTCCTTCAACAATTTACCCACTACTGATGTCAGGCTCACAGGTCCATAGTTCCCTCGCTTTCCCTGACCACCTTTCTTAAATGGTTAGCCAACCTCCAAACTTCCAGCACTTCACCTGTGATGATCGGTGATACAAATTTCTCAGCAAGAGCCCCATCGATCAGTTCCCTATCTTCTCACAGAGTTCCAATGAACACCTGATCAGATCCTGGGGATTTATCTGCTTTTATGAGTTTCAAGACATCCAGCACCTCCTCCGCTTTAATATGGACGTTTTTCAAGATGTCACTGTCTATTTCCCCACATTCTATATCTTCCATTTCCTTCGGGCCTGTAAACTCTGATGCAAAACAGTCGTTTAGTATTGCCCCTACTCCTGTGGCTGCACACAAAGGCTGCCCTGCTAATCTTTGAGGGGCCCTATTTTCTCCCTAGTTACCCTCTTGTCCTTTATGTATTTATAAAAACCCATTGGATTTTTCTTAACGCTATTTGCCAAAGCTATCTCATGTCCCCTTTTTATCCTCCTGATTTCTCTTTAAGTATACTCCTCCTTGCTTTATAGTCTGAGAATTCACTTGACTTATCGTATCTATACCTGACAAATGCTTCCTTCTCTTTCTTAACCGAAACCTTTGTTCTCTAGTCATCCAGAATTCCCTACACCCATCAGCATTTCCTTCCATCCTAACTGGAATATTATATACTGTCTCTGGAAATCCGTTATCTCATTTTTGCAGGCTTCCCATCTTCCAATGATAAAGATTTCATTCCCTCAAAATGCAAACTCCTCAATTTCTGCATCTCACAAAACTGTTTCTTGAAAATAATGAGAAAATAGAGAACATTCTAAACGAAGGCTTTGATGAGGTGAGCTTTGATCAGTCCTGTAGATCTGGAGATCACCACCTGCACGGTGAGTGCTTTCTCCCAGAGCAGCACCAGGACACTGTCAGGCACACAGACAGAATGAGCAAATACATTCCCATCTGAACTCACATCTCCCAGCCTGGAAATCTGAAATTGTGCATGGATATTCTGGTAAACAACTCCAAAATTATTCAATAAGATCGGCCTAATCATCTAATCAAAAACAAATCAAACACTCACTCTAATTCATCCTTCATGTCCCACACCCATTCTCGATCCCATCCTGCAGGTTATACGAATCCCACTACGGCTAACCTCCTGAAGGATCTTCATCCCCTCCTACATTTGTACCATCCTCCATTTACTGCAGCCGTTCCTACCTCCGTAACATGGCCCAGACTCGACAACTCTTCCTTCCTATGCAATATTCCCCAGAAGGACACTGGAGTATGGTGGTGTTTACAGAGTTAGGGAGGGATATCAGGACAGGAGGATTTTGCATTTATTAGTAATATTGAAGTGACTAAAATTGGCTTCGGTAATTTTCAGTACTCACGCCAATAAAGGAGGTTACAGAGCTAAAGAGGATTGTAGGGACTGGAAGACGTTTCACAGTTTATGGGTTTTGTGGGGACTGGGGGAAGGTACCAAAATAGGGAGGGTTTCAGATTGAAGGATTCTGCTGAAAACCTCTACTGAGTTAATGGCAGGATTCCTGATAGTGCGGAGTAACACAAGAATCTTGGGGTCCACGTTCATAGATCCTTCAAAGATGTCAGCCAAGTTGATAGGGCGGGAAGAAGGCGTGTAATGTGTTAGCTTTCCTTAGCAGGGGGATTGACTTGACGAACATTGAGGTTGTACTGCAGCTCCACATAGCCCTGGTTAGTCAACTCTTGGAATATTGTGTTATGTTCTGGTCACCTCATTATAGGAAAAATGTGGAGAGGGTGCAGAAAAGATTTATCAGGATGATTTCTGGATTTGAGGACAGGTCTAATGAAGAAATGTTGGGGAAGCCAGGGCTTCTCTCATTGGAATTGAAAAGGATGAGACCTGACTTGATAGATGTGTACGAGCTGATGAGAGGCATACATAGAGTGGGTGGCCCGAGAATGTTCCTATTGTGAAAATGGCTATAATGGTGGGGCATAATTTTAAGGTACTTGGAGGAAGGTTTATGGGAGATGTCAGAGTTACACGGAGAGTCGTGGGTGTGTGGAATTCACCACCACGGTTGGTGGTAGAGAGAGTTACATTAGGGACATTTAATTAATTTTTGGAAACGCAGATGGATTATAAGTAAAATGAATTTCTCAAAATGGAGACCTGTGACCTGTGGTGTTCCACGAGGTTCCGTGCTGGGTCCCTCCCCTGTTGTTTGTGATATACATAAATGATTTGGAGGAAGGTATCAATTGCCGGATTAGCAAGTTTGCAGATGACACGAAGATTGGTGGAGCAGTAGATAGTGATGGGGACAGTCAAAGAATACAGCAGTGTATAGATCGATTGGAGAGATGGGCAGAGAAATGGCAGATGGGGAGTTCACTCCAGGCAAATGCGAGGTGATGCATTTCAGAATATTCAATTCAATAGCAAGCTAAATGGAAAAGTCCTGGGGAAAATTGACGTACATAGAGATCTGGATTTTCAGGTCCATTGTTCCTTGAAGGTGGCAACGCAGGTCAGTAAAGTGATTAAGGTGGCATACAGCATGCTTTCCTTCATTGGACGGGCCATAGAGTAAAAGAGTTGGCAGGTCATGTTACAGTTGTATTTGATTTTGTTTCGGCCACATTTGGAATGATACATACAGTTCTGATCAGCACATTACCAAAAGGATGTAGATGCTTTGGAGAGGGTGAAGAGGAAGTTCACCCAGACGTTATCTGGTATGGAAGGGACCAGCTATAAAGAGAGGTTGAATAGATTCGGATTAATTTTATTACAAAGACAAAGGTTGACTGAGGACCTGATTGATGTCTACAAATTCATGAGATGTATTGACATGGTGGATAGCAAGAAGCGTTTTTCCCCAGAGTGTGGAACGCAGTTACTGGGGTCACAAACACAAATTGAGAGGGGAAAGGTTTAGGGCAGATAACCGTGGAACGGTCTTTATGCTGAGGGTGGTAGGGGCCTGGAACATGTGGCCAGCGGAGGTGGTAGAGGCGGGAACAATGAGGTCCTTTTAGATTCATGAATGGGCAGGGAGCAAAAGGATACAAATCCTTAGAAAATAGGCAGCAGGTTTAGGCAGAGGATCTGGATCGGCACAGGCGTGGAGGACCAAAGGGCCTGTTCCTGTGCTGGGATTTTCTTTGTTCTTTTCTACTTTGAGTTGTCTGCAAGTTGGTTTGATCTTAGAGTATGATAAAAGATCAGCACATTATCAAGGGCCGAAGGGCCTGAGCTGTGCTGTACTGTTCTATGTTCTAAATAGGGAGGGTCACAATGGCAGGAAGGTGTTTCGCGAGGCTTGAGAGGATGGGATCTGAATGGTAGATACAACTGAGAAGGTTTGCTCGGAGTGCCAGAGGTAACAGAAACACCAATGACCTGATCTGGAGCAGGGAGGGTGGTGGGGACTGGAGGTGTTTCACAGAGAGGGAGGACCATAGAGCCACGGTGTGTTCCAGAAATGTGGAGAGATGTAGGGCCTACAGGAGTTCATGGAGATGGCGAGGTTGGGATGGATGGAACAGTATACACAGATAAGAATGTTGGTAGGATGGAGTGGTTTACACAGACAGGAGTGTTTTAGGTTAATGGAGACGTTAAGAGAGAAAGTGGGTTGTGTCGACTGGAGGACCAAACAGAGATATGGATGGTAGTCGTGGATGATGTTTATAGACACAGGAAGGTTTAGGTTCTGCAGATTCGTTAGATACGGAGGGTGTGGAGTCTGACAGATTTTCCAGAGGGCAGTAATTTTGGTTGGAGACAGGTTCACAGATAAGGAAGCATTAGTAACCTCCTCCAGAATGGTAAAAGTGGGAAGGGTTGTTGGGGAGGGTGACGTTTACACAGGTAGAGTTGTCAGTGCTGGAGAAGGTTATGGAGATGAGAAGTGGATAGAGAGGCTTGAGGAGATGACATTAATATTGGGGTGCTAGTGATGGGAGGATGTTACACAGATAATGAGTCTTATAGGAACTGAAAGTCACATGATTTCGGTTTCGTTCTGCAGGTTGGGTGTTCTGCAGGGATCTGAGAGGCCTTTTGTGTTTCCCCAGATTGATCATGTCTTTCAGACTGTAAGAGGCTACATAGATACGGAAATATTAAAGACAATGTGTGCCTTCCTCTTTTTCCTGAACCAAGTGATGACACCTCTCACTGGCTAGGGATTCCTAAACCTGCCAGCTTTTCCCTTCACCCTAACAGGGACATACTGGATTCTTGAGATCACACTTCCATTTGCCAGTCATTCATTTTCATTCAAACAGACTGACCCAATCGTGTTTAGTTATGATTTGGACATGCCGGTGTTGGACTGAGGTGGGCAAAGTTAATAATCACACAATACCAGGTTATAGGCCAGCAGGTTCATTTGCAAGCACAAGCTTTCGAAGCACTGCTTCTTCATCAGATGGATGTGGAGCACAATCCTAAGGCACCGAATTTATAGCAACAGGAATGCAGTGTCATCGAATGATAATATTAAACAAGCTTAGATTAAGTCTTTCATCTTTTAAAGTGACAACTAGCGCTTCCAAATCTAGCACTTTCAAATACAGAGGGAGCTCGATTATCCAAATATCAATTAACCTAATATCAGATTATCCAAAGGAGATCTCGACGTCCCGATAGAATCATTACATCAAAGAGCCGTTTCAACCCTGATTTTTTTTTTTGTTTACACTGATTAAAACAGGTTTCAGCTGACTGAAATGCTGCCGAGGACAGGCCTGGACATCGAGCCCAGATACCATCTCCAAATAACTGACCTCCCACCCTCTCTCCCTCTCCCCACAATTCCCCTGGAGTTCTATATAGGGGTGAATCCTAAACCCCTCCCCCCTTCCCCATATACTTTCTAGAACAGTGTCCTGTACAGGGCGGAAATGTTGCAGTAAAAAGTTGTGGGTGGCTGTCTGATCATGTGTGTGCATGTGCATGTGTGCTATTTGAAGACTTACCCCACCAAAGGCAGTAGATATCTTACTGTTGGTGTCCACTCCAGCTGCCCAGCAGGGGGAGGGGATGAACGGGGGCAGGGGGCCGGGGACACGGGCGTGGACATGGATTGGACGGTGGGTGTGGTGGGCAGGGTGCTGTGTTCGACGGGTTTGTGGACGGGCTGAGGGTGATGTCGAAGGTGTTTAGGAAGTCGGGGCAGGCGGCGGGTGGAGGGTGGTGTCAGAAGATTTTGGGGGCTGGGGTCACTGTTGGGTGGGTTTGGGGCAGTTGGGTTGGGACATTAAGGGGCAGGTGAGGGCGGTGTTGGATGTGTTTGGAGGCGAGCGGGTTTGTTTGGGGGTCTGGCAGGGTGTGTGGCCTCGCTCATGGCTTGCTGTTGCCTCGTCACCTGAACAGGGTGCAGACTGGACAGAAAACTTTGAGCCCCAAAAGGAAAGGCATTTAATTGATTAACCAGATAATCAATTATCCGAAAACATCACCCGCCCATCACGTTCAGATAATCGAGGTTCCTCTGTAAACCATCTCAACTAAAACCTGGTGTTGTATGATTTTTACCATCACCGAATCAACCCCTGCTCGATCCTGCAGGATGGCCCAAATATTGACCCAGTTCCAGTTTAAGACCTAAATCTGTCAACCTGTCTGATCTTTTCCCCATTAGTATGTTTATGTTAAAACAAAGGCAGTTGTGGTCACTGGATGCAATGTGCTCTCCGAATGATACTTCAGTCACTTGCCTGACCTCGGTTCCTGAGGGAACGTCCAGTGTTGCATCCGCCTGAGTAGAGTAGAACCTTCTACGTCTTGGTTTAGGAAAGTTTCTTAGACATTTTTGAAAAATTCCACTCATTACGTGCCTTTTACACTCTGGGTGACCCAGTCAATCCAGGGAAGTTAAAATCTCCAACCAATACTACTTTATTATTTTTATAGGTACCTGCAATCTCATTACACATTTGCCCCTCTCATACCCGCTGGCTATTTGAGGGTCTAGAACACAATCCCAGCAGACTGATCACCCCCTTTTTGTTTCTAACTTTTAAATATATGGACTCATTTGATGACTGCTTAACAGTATTGTCCCGAAGCACTGTTGTTATGTCCTTCCTTATCGAAATGACAACTCCCCCTCCTCACTTACTTGTCCTTCTGTCACACCTGTAGCTTCTGTATCCTGGAACACTGAGCTGCCAGTCCTGCCCTTCTCTCAGCCAGGTTTCTGTTATGGCTGTAATATCCCAGTTCCCAGAGCCAATCCATGAACTGAGTTCGTCTGCCTTACCAGTCAGGCCTCGTGTGTTGAAATAAATGCCTTTTAAACCAGAAGTCTTTTCCCTCAATTCTCTGTGCCCCCGGATATCCTGAATAGGTAACTTGATCTTGATGGCTGATGAATTTCCTCTGACTTTCCGATGGTCCCTCTCTTAGAGTCACAATTCCCTGCCAAAGTAATTGAAATCCTCCTGGGTAACACGAGGAAATCTCCTCCCTGGGATACTGGTGCCCCTCTGATTCAAGTGCAAACCATCCCTTTGTACAGGTCATCTCTACCCCAGAAGAGACTCCAATGATACAAGACTGAAAGTCCTGTCCGCTACACCAACTCCTCAAACCACACATTCATCCGGCCTCTCTTTCTATTTCTATCGTTACTGGCACGTGGCAATGGGAATAATCTAGAGATCATTAACGTCAACATCCTGCTTTTTTAACTTCTCACCTAACTCCGTGTACTCCTTTCTCAGGAACCCATCCCTTTGTCTAACCCTGTCATGTGGATTGATATGAACAACGACCTCTTGCTGTTCGCCCTCCCCTTCTGAATGTTCAAAACCGCTCAGAGACATCCTTGACCTGGCACCCAGGAGGCTGCACACCATCCTGGGGTCCCTTCTGCAGCCACACAACCTCCTGCCTGTCGCCCACACAACTGGGTCTCCCATCAGTGTTGCGATCATTAGAGAGGATCTGACAAAAATATATTGGGAGAACTATCTACAGTTGGGTCCATATTAGGAAAGGGGAGTATTTTAAAGCGATGCAGTGAGAATGCAGAGCCAGTGTGCTCCTTGAAGAGTGAATAGTAAAGGCATCAAGTCCAACGAATATTGATCAAGTGATATCGTGATTTTGATAAAGAAAATACAGTGCAATAAAATCAGGTGAAGCCCTTTACAAGTATAGAGAGTGCGAGTGGCTTTGTGGAAAATGAGGGACAAACAATGGTCCAGAAATATGTTTGGCAGATACGATTACGGAAAAACCACAGGTATTTTATGAGCATCGTGAGCATAAGTGGATTCCCAGCGAAAGAGGGAGGCCCGTGAGAAACCAAATGGACAATCTGTGCATGGAGCCAGAGGAAGTAGGTGACGTCTTCAAATGAATACTTCCCATTGGTATTCACACAGGAGAAAGGCATTGTGGCCGGGGATTTTAGTAGGGATGGTAAGTTTCCAGAACATGTTAAGATCAATAAGGAGGAGGTATTAAATATTTTCACAGGCATAAAGGTGGAGAACTCCCCAGTGCTCAATGAAATGTATCCCAGGCTGCTATGGGAGGTAAGGGAGGAAATTGCTGGGGCCCTGGTGGATATATTTAATACTTTTCTGGCCACAGGTGAAGTTTCGAATGACTGGAGGATAGCTAATGTGGTTCCTTTGTTCAAGAAAGGCAGTAGGTATAGGCCAGGCAATTACAGAGCAGATAGTCTGACTGTAGTGGTGGTGGGGGGGGGGGGAGGAATTGGGAACAATTCTGAGGGACAGGATGGATCAATAACTGGAAAGGCAGGGATCGATAAGTGATAGTCTGCATGGATTTGTAAGAGTAAGATAATATCTGATGAAATCAACTGAGATTTCTTTGAAATCTCGATTGAAGATATTGATGAGGGCCGTACAAATGTTATGGTTTACATGGAATTCATTAAGGCCTTTGACAAGGTCCCACGTGGAAGGCTAGTCCAGAAGGGAAGAAACCATGGTATCAAAGCCAAGTTGGCAAATTTGATCCAAAATTGTTGGAGGGCTAGTTTTGTGATTGAAAGCCTTCGTCCAGTGGGTGTAACAAAGGGATCCGTGCAGAAGCCATTGCTGTACATTATGGGCATTAATAACTCTGATGTGAAAGCAGAAGGTATCATTATTAGATTTGCAGATGGCATGAAAGGCGAGGATGTTGTCCACAGTGAGGGGGATGGACTCAGGCTACAATCTGAAGATTGAGGCTGGGACAGAATTTCAACAGAGTAATTGCAATTGATAAACAGGCAAGAGCACAGCGGCAATGAGGGAATATGCATCAATTAAACTGCATTTACTTTGATGTGAAATGCCTGACAGGTAAGGCAGATGAACACACGGCATGGATGGGAACATGGGACTAGGAAATCACAGCAATTACAGAAACACAGCTGAGGGAGGGACAGGAGTCGCAGATCATTGATCCAGAGGACAGATTCAACAGGAAGGATAGAAGGGGAGGCAAGAGAGTTGGGGGAGTGGAGTTTTTGATAAGTGAAAACATCACTGCAGCACTGAGAGAGGATATTCCTGGGGATCACCCAGTGAAGCTGTATTAGTAGAACTGAAAAATAAGAATGAATAATCAGTTTGATATGACTGTATTACAGGCCCGCAGTACTCAGCGGGAAATTGAGCAGCAAATACGTGATATCTGTAAGAAAAATAGGGTTGTAATGGTCCGGGAGTTTAACTTTCTAAACCTAGACTGGGTAAAAAATGAGGTCTGCAGATGCTGGAGATCACAGCTGAAAATGTGTTGCTGGTAAAAACACAGCAGGTTAGGCAGCATCTCAGGAATAGGAAATTCGATGTTTCGAGCATAAGCCCCCCTTCATCCCGATGAACACATTTTAAACCTAGACTGGGACTGCCATAATGTTCACAGATTGGATGGGAGGGATTTGTTCAGTGTGTTCAAGAAAACTGTCTCAGTCAGTATGTAACTGGTCCGACTGGAGAAAGGGATGAAACCTGACCTCCCTTCGGGAAACAAGGGCGAGAAAGGGTCTGAAGTGTTTATGGGGAGCACTTTGGCAAAGTCACCACAAATCTATTAGTTTGAAAATAGCAATGGAAAAGGACAGGCCTGGTCCACAAGTTAAAGAGCAAAAATGGCCTTGCCCCAGTCCAGAAGGTATTAGGCAAGACTGTCCAAAAGTTGATTCATGGAGGCTATTTGGAAGTAAAGGGACGTCGGGCAAGTGGGATTCTTTCAAAAGAGAGATAAATTAAGATTTCAGGGGCAGCATATTCCTGTTAGTGTGAAGAACAATGCTGACACAAGTGGGAAAAATTGGATGACTGGGAATATTGAGTTTCTGGTCAAGACAAAAGGGGGCACCTGTCATATACAACCAGCTGGATTATGTCAATCCCTTGAAGAACATTGTGGGTATAGTAATATTCTTCAGAGGGAAATCATGAGGGCCCAAGGGGAACTGACAGAGCTTTGGCAGATAAGGTTCAGGAAAATCCAAAGAGATTCTACAAGTATATTAACAACAGAAGATTAACTCGAGACAGAATGTGACCCCTTAAAGATCAATGAAGTCATCCATGTGTGAACCCACAGGAAATGGGTGCGATCTGAAACAAAAATTTCAAGTCAGAACATACTGTGGAAAAAACACTGGGGAAGCTGGGAAATAAACAGTGATGTATTCAAAGAGTCCACATTGGAGAACAGGAGGTGCTGAAGATTTTAAAACGCATTAAAATTAAACAACTCCCTGGGAACTAATCAAGTACATCCCAGGACATTGGGGTAAGGTAGGGAAGAAACTTACAAAGATATTTCTATCACTGACAACCACGGGTGGTGAGCTGGGAGCGGGAGGGTGGCTAATGTTGTGCCAGTATTTAGGAAAGGCTGCGAGGGAAAGCCACGGACATAAACACCAATTAGCTTGATGTCAGTGGTGTCAATGTTGTTGGAAGCGATTCCGCGGTACAGGAGTTACATGCATTTGGAAAGGCAATGATTGATTAGGGATAGTCAGCACCGCTTTGTGCGTACAAAGGAGTGTCTCTCAAACTTGATAGAGTTTGTTGAAGAGGTGACCAAGGAGATGGATGAAGGCAGAGTAGTACACGTTGTCTATACCGACTTCAGCAAGACCTTTGACAGAATTTATCGTGGTGCACTGGTTAGTAAGTTTAGGTTACATGTGATCAGGGAGAGCGAGACAAACGGACACAAAATTGGCTTAACAGTAGGAGACAGAGGATGGTGGGAGAGGGTTGTTGTGCAGACTGGGGGCCTCTGATCAATGGTGTGCCATAAGGATCAGTGCAGGGCCCACACATGTACATTATTGACATAAATGAGAATATATGAATTATTGTTTGCAGGTTTGTGGATAGTAAAATACTTGTTATAGTTGGCAGTGAATACAGTTATCAAAGGTGATCTTAATCAACTGAGCCAGTGGGTCAAGAAATGAAAGATGGGAGTTGAATTCAGGTGTTGGATTTTGTTAAGATAAACCAGGGAGGACTAACACAGTTAATGGCAGTGCTCTAGGCAGTGTTGTCGAACGGAGAGAGACCAAGGGGTGCAGTTACATTGTTCCGTGGAAGTGGCGTCACTGGTAGACAGGGCGGGGATTAGGCACACTTGCCCTCATGGGTCAGAGCATTGAGTACCTGAGTTGATACATCATGATACGGCTGTACAAGACATTGCTGTGTCTCCAGTTGGAGTATTGTTTAGAGATCTGATCTTCCTGATTCAGGAAGCATTTTACGAAACTGCAAAAGGAGCAAAGATTGACAAAGATGTTGCTGATACTGGAGGGTTTGACAGAAACAGAGAGGCTGGAGAAGCTGGAAAGCAAAACAGGGTGATGAGATAGCTATGGCAGATGAGGTTAAGTAGAATCCAAAGAGATTCTACAGCACACAAGTGCAAAAAAGCAATTAGAGAGACAATAGGGGCCCTCAAAGATCAAGAAGGCAATCCATGCTTGGAAGCACAGGAGATGGGCACGACCTGAAATGAATATTTCATGTCAGAACATACTGTGGACAAAGACTAAGAAGCAAAGGGAGAGAATTAATGATGTCTTGTAAAGAGTCCCCATTACAGAAGAAGTGGTGCTAGAGATCTTAGAACACAATGGTAGAGAACGCCCAAGGTCCTGAACAAGTTGTGGCAAAGTCACAGCGGGGACCGTGGCAGAGGTATTTGTATCATGGTCCTTCGTATTACCCTTGGGCGGAGGTGGCTGAGGGGTGACCTTATAAAGGTTTATAAAACCATGAGGAATATACATCGGGTGAATAGTGAATGTCTCTACTTCAGGTTAGGGGAAGCCATAATTTGAGGGCAGAAATATGAGGTGAGAGGGGAAATACTTAAAAGCGACCACAGGAGAACATTTCCACACAAGAACGGTGCACGTACGGAATGAGTGTCTGGGGAAGGGGTAGAGAATAGTAAAATTCCAACATGGAAAAGACATTTGGGCAGATACATGGAGAAGAGAAGGTTGGACGGGATGTGGACCAAACACATGCAAATGCGACTCGCTCATGAACAGTGATCAGCATGGACTAGTTGGATGAATGGAACCGTTTCCATGCTGCATGCCTCTGTCTCTTAATATTGGAGGAGGAGACTATAGCGATAAGGCATGGTTTAGACTCTGAAGAAAGTTAGAGAGATAGGGTTAGTTTGCAGTACATTTCAAATATGGGGAGGGACTATAGGGAAATGGAGTTTACAGGGACAGGAACTGTTATAAGAGTTACAAATTGTTGAAGACACTGGACCATGAGACATGGTGTATGTACAGTGTTGGAGGGGGAACACAGAACAGAAAGATCCCAGGCAGCATTCCCACTCACTCATGGGAAGTCTGCTTTCCCCTCTGTTATGCTGGTGCTCACTAAGACAGCACAGGGCTGTATTGATCACTGTGACACTCGTGATACTGTCTCAGAACAACAAAACTGATAGTAGACGGGGTGATTGAACCTGGTGTGTGTCTGTACACTGCTCCGCCTCCAGCACTGTTAGCTGATGTTTGGAGCCCTCTCGCTGCTCTCTGCTCTCTGCACTGTGAGTGATCTTGCCTCACTGAAGGCTCCAGATCTCTCTGCCCTTTGCCTCTCTGGCTGACCAACCATCTTCAATGTGGTGATGGATGACACACCCAGCGGCTGGGAAATCTATTGAGTCAGGAAATTCCTGAGTACTTACAGGAGACAGAGAAATAGACAGAATGGGAACTTAGACTGATGAAGTGAGGCATACCACATGGAGAGAGACTGAGTGATATCATCAGAGTGCAGGAAGAAATCAGGACCAATCATGAAGGAAAAACAGGTTTAGCTTCATGATACACTGGTATCAGTGTTCAGGGATAAATAGCCTGTGAGCAGACAAAGTAATGTCCGAGTGATATTGCTACTAGAGAATGTATCCCAAACCTCAGCTAATGTTCTGGAAGGGCAGGTTTGAACCACATCGTCTGAAATGGTGGACTTTGAAATAAATTATGTTCAAAATAGTAATTGACAATCTAGAAATACCATTACTGATGTACAATAAATCCAAACACTTGTCATTCAGAAAAGGACATCTGCCCATTCTCACGTGGTCTGCACGACACACCCACAGCAAAGTGATTGCCTCTCAATTACCCTCTGAAATGGCCGAGCAAGTTACTCAGCGTAAGGGCAGCTAGGACTGGGCAAGAAAGGCTGGTCAGCCAGAGACATCCACATCCCATACCTGTTTTTAAAATAAAATCCATAAAGATGGGGTCCCACCGGAACTGAGCTGGGAACAGTGTCCTGGCCAATCATGTCGGTAGGTTTATGGACAGAGCTTGAAACTGACAGAGGGTTCAGATGAAAGGATCTTTCCAAATCCAAATAGAAAAGATGACGCATGTGAACAGCATGGGGATGTGGCTGAAGACAAGAAGATAGGAACAGGGAGGGACAAATTTTAACGAAAACTGTACATCAGCGAATCGATTTGTGACAGGAAATTGTAGGAAAGAGTAAATTATGTTTTTTTTTGGAATGGAAAAACTCTCTGCAGCAAGGTGGGCTGATTTGTGCCACAGACATAAAAGAGATTTAGACACCAGGGAGATCGTGTTTCAGGGCGAACAAAAAGTGGACTTAAATATTCAATGGTTCACAACCTTGCAGAAACTCAGGCAAAATGGGTAACTCTCACAATAATGGGTATCAAAGGCATTACAGAGAAAACATTTGGTCTCAGACCATGAAGTCGAGTCAGTCTGAATGTAAATTCTGGCTACTACTTGCCAAGGACACAAGCACCAGAACACTTTTAGGCCACTTGACAACATTTCATTGCTCATCACTGCATTAAAGAGGAACTCATCGAAATTTTTAATAAAGACTGTGATAATTTAGTGAAACTTCAATGTTCCCATAATCTTGACAATCACACCGACGAGTGATATTCAAATAGGAGATTGTAGAACTTTTTTCAGTGTTTTTTTGAATAACATATTGTGCAACTGGCAAGGGACGTAACTACCTCAGAGCCACCGTTATGCCATGAAACTTAGTGAGTAATGTCACCTGGGGAGATCTTCTGGAAAAATGTGTAAAGTGCCGTTTAAAGTAATATAAAATGTTAAAGTGAATCACAGAAAGGATAAGCTACATCTAGAAACTAAAACAGTCAATTACATGAGTTTGAGAGGAGAACTGACCAAGGTAACAGGCTAAACATGTGTCTGTAAATGAACAGTGGAAAACATTTGAATGAACAGTATAAAACACTCAACAAAAGGACATTCCATTGAAGCAGACAAAACCTCAACAAGGAATTCCTACCCATCCCTCACTCAGGACAAAATGGATCATATCATATTATGAGGCTTAGACGATTACCACAAAGTACTTAAAATCCTGAAATGAGAGAGAGTTTAAGCAGTCAGTGTTAAAGGGGTTGCAAAGCGTCTGCTAGCAGGGGGGAGGACAGTGGGAAGAGGAATCTTTGTCAGGGTTTAATGACACAATAGGAACAGGGAAAGGTGAAGCTGCTGGGAGTGGTGAGAGTGTTACAGAGAGTGATCCGGGCCTGATCAGTGTTACAAAGCCAAGTACAGATTGCTGCAGCTGGAGGGGTTTGCAGAGGTAGGAAGAGACATATGCATCTTTATTTATTCATTCATGGGATGAGGGTGACAATGATTGGACAGCATTCTTGTCCCACTGCTAATTACCCAGAGGGCAGGTCAGGGTCAGCCTTATTGCTGTGGATCTGGATTCACATGTAGGCCAGACCAGGTTGGAATGTCAGATGTCCTTCCCTAAAGGAGCTAAATGAACAACTGATCAACAATGCTTTTATGGAGGCCGTACCAATGTCTTGCACAGCCACAACATGACATCCCAACTCCTACTCTCAATGCTTCACCAGCCTGTCTACCAATGTTGCCCCTCGCAAGGAATTGTGTACCTGCATCACTGGGTCACTGACTGACAACACTACCCAGGGCCCGAACATTAACTGCACAAGTCCCACCCTGGTCTGTTTCAACAAAATGGAACACTTCACATTTATCTAATTAAACCCCATCTGCTATTCTTCAGCCCACTATCCCAGCTGTACTGTCCATCCTGTTGTTTCATAGATAACCTTCGTCACTATCCAATTTACCACCAATTTTATGTCACCCAAAAAACTTACTTACCAGGAAACCAATATTCCCATCCAAACCATTTATCCAAATGACAAACAACAGGGGACCCACTACACCGCTGGCCACATGTCTCCAGACAGAAAAACAACATGTCTCCCATCAACCTCTGTTTCCTACCATCAAGCCAATTTTGTATCCAGTTCCATCGCTCCTCCTGCATGCCATTTCCTTTTACAATTATCTAGGCTTATTACCCAGTTTACCACATGGAACATAGAACACAGAACAGTACAGTACAAGACCCTTCGGCCATGATGCCATGCCAACTTTTTATCTGTCTGTGAGATCAAATTAACCTACATACCCTTCATTTTACTGGCATCCATGTGCCTAACCATGTCTCTATAGAGCTGCAGCATAACCTCACGGCTTGAAAACCCAATCCCCCAGCAATTGAAAGGCAACACAACATATTCCTTCTAAACAAACCTATCAGCTTGGGTGGTAACTTTGAAGGATCGATGGACGTGGAACCCAAGATCTCTCTGTTCCACAACACGACCAAGTATTCTGCCTTTAACCATGTATTCTGCATTCAAGTTCGACCTTCCAAAATGAATCATTTCACATTTTTCCTGATTAATCTCCATCTGCCACTTCTCAGACCAGCTCCGCATCCTGACAATATCCTGCTGCAACCAACAACAGACCCCTACACTATCCACCACTCCAGCAACCTCCATGTCATTGGCAAAGTTACTAAACCATTCTTCCACAACTACATCCAAGTAGTTATAAAAAAAATCACAAAGAGCAGAGTTACTGCAATCGATCCCTGCGGAACACCACTGGTCACCGAGCTCCATACTGAATGCTTCCCATCTATCATCACCCTCTGTCTTCTATGAGCCAGGAATTCCATATCCAGACAGACAGGTTTCCTGTATCCCATGCCTCTGTTTCTTTTCTGAATGAGCCATAAAGGTGTTTTGTCACATTCTCGAAGGATTCAATAAGATTTGTGAGGCTTGACCTGTCCCTTATAAAGCCCTGCTGACTATCTCTAATCAAACAATGCTTTTCCAAGGAGGTATAAATCCGCGATCTCAGAGTCCTCTCCAATAATTTGCATACCACAGACATAAGAAAGTGAGGTCTGTAATTCCCAGGATTATCCCTATTCCCTTTCTTGAAAAAGGGAGTGACATTTGCCATCATCCCATCATCTGGTGCGACTCCGGTGGTCTGTGAGGGTGCAAAGGTAATTGCCAAAGGCGCAGCAATCCCTTCCCTCGCTTCCTGTAGTAACTTTGGGCATATCTCGTCTGGTCCAACAGACGTATCTATCTTTATGTTTTACACAATTCTCAGCACATCCTCCTTCTTAACACCAACCTGTTCACATATATCAGTCCTTTTCACGCTGTCCTCACAAATGACAAGGTCCTTCTCAGTAGTGAATACTGAAGCATAGTATTCATTGAGGACCTCCTCTACGTCCTGTGACTCCACGCACATGTACCCTCCACTATCCCTGACCGGCCCTACCCTCACGCTGACCATCCTCTTGTTCCTCACATATGTGGAGATTGCCTTATAGTTTTCCATAATCCTTCCCAACAAAGTTCTTTCTTGTCCCATTCTAGCTGTTCTAACTCCATTTTTCAGTTCCTTCCTGGCTACCTTCAGTGAGTCCCCAGAGTGTGGAAATAGGCCATTTGGTCCAACAACTCCATATGGACCCTCTGAAGGACATCCCGCCAAAAACCATTCACCTAATCTGCACATCTTTGCACGGTGAGTGGAAACTGGAGCACCTGAGGACCCCACGCAGACATGGGGAGAACGTGTAAATTCCACGCCGACTGTCGCCCAGGACTGGAATTGAAATCGGTTCCCCAGTGCTGTAAGGCAGCCGTGCTAACCACTGCGGCATCATGCCACCTCCATATGACCCTATAGAGGTCTAATGATCCTTATGTAAGCGTCGTTTTTCCTCTTAACTAGATGTTCAATAACCCTTGGAACCTTGTCAAATGCTTTGCTGACGTCCATTTGGACTGCGCTGACTGCTCTGCCTTTACCTATTTCTTGGCCACCTCCACGAAGAGTCAATCCAGTTTGTGAAACACGGTTTTCCACTCATAAAGCCATGCTGACCATCTCTAATCAGTCCTTGCCTTTCCAAATATACGTAGCTCCTTTCTCTCAGAATCTCCTCCAACAACTTCCCCATCAATGGGCTCAAGGGGCTGTAATTTCCTGGCTTTCCTTGCAGCCCTTAAGTGCTGGAACAGCATTCGCCAACCTCCAGTCTTCCAACACCTCACTGTGTCTGTTGATAATATAAATATCTCTGTAAGGGACACTGCAATCTCTTCCCGAGCTTCCCATAATATTCTCCGATCGACCTAATGAGCTTCTGAGGATTGATCTATCTTTACTTGTTTTAATATTCCACCACTTTCTCTTCACTGTTGAGGATTTTTTCCAAGACATGGCAATTTATTTCTCAATGTTCCCGAGTTTCCATGTCTTTCTCCAAAGTAAATACTGACAAGACTTTTTTTTTTGTTTATGATCTCACCCATCTCCTCTAATTCCACACATAGGCGACCTTATTGACCTTTAAGGGGCCCTATTCTCTACCAAGTTTTTTTTTAGCCCTTATTGAAACTCGCAAAAAGGCTTCTGAAAATTCAATTAAACCATATCCTCCGTACCAACACCCACCCCCACCACACCCTTATCTATTCTGTCATTTATATTCACACCAACAAATAAAATCCAACAGGCTCAAAAACAAATTCTCTTTTCTAAACTTTGTGTCTAAGGGTCCAGTTACTTTTTATTGATATGTTGTTTCTCACACATTGCAGCTCCTGACTTACGGTCAGGCGAACAGTACTTGTTTTTAGACTGGTTTGTGCGAGTTCTTGTTTATCAATCATCCAAAAAAGTATCTTACAGGGTCATCAAGTAATAGAGAAGGCAAACCAAATGCTCCCATTTATTACAGAGGGAATGGAGGCTAATATAAGGAGGTCTTACTAAAACGATGCAAGGTACAAATCAGACGACACCTATAATATTATGAATAGTGTGTGTGCCCGAAGGAAAGACATTGTTGTAGCAGAGGCAGGCCAGAGAAGGTTCACTCAGCTGATGTTGGGAATGGAGGGATTATATAATTATAAGTGGAGTAGATTTAGAATGAACCCATTGAAGTTAAGAAATGTGAGAGAGAAACTGAATGAAACATGCAAGATTCTGAAGTGCTTTGATCGGTTAAATGCTGGGAAGTTAGAAAATAGAACAGTGCAGCATAGCAATAGGCCCTTCGGCCCACCACAATGCTATTCTCAACTCATCCCACCTGTATGTACGTGGGCCCATATCCCTCTATTCCCTGCCTGTTCATGTTTCTGTCTAAATGCCACTTCAAAACTTTACTCACATTTCTGTTTCAAGACCTCGCTTGGCAACTTCCACTCTCTGAAAAAAACTTGCCTCACACACATCATTTAAACTTTCTCTTTCTCACCTTAAACCTCTGCGCTCTAGCATTTGATACTTACACATTGGAAAAAAGATTCTGACTATCCACATTATCTATCCTGTCCTAGCGTTATATTCCTGTACCTGGTCACCTGTCAGCCTCGGTTACTCTCACAAAGCAATCCATCTTTGTTTAATTTCCTCTTACACCTAACACACCCTTAAAAACACAATACAGGTAACGTGCTGATAAACCCTTTTTGTACCCTCTCCGAATCCTCCACATCCTTCCTATTTTGAGGAGATGAGAAATGCACACAGTACTCCAAATGTGGCCAAACAGAAGTTTTATATAATTACAACATCAGATGCAAACCACGATACCCAACGTTGTGACCGATGAAGGCCGTTTCCATTTGCTTTCTTTCCCATCTGAAACACTTCTGTTGCCATTTTCAGGAGGTTATTGGCTAGCACCAAGATCCTTCTGTTTATCAATATCCCTCAGTATCCTAACTTTCTTCTTGACATCATCTCACACTTGTCCAGATTAAACTCAATTTGTCATTTCTCTGCAAATCTTTCCAACTGATCTTTAACCTCCTGCAACCTTGGATATCCTTGCTCATTAAACCCAATTCAACCAATTTTCATGTCATCTGCAATAATTATATTTGTCATTACCTTTCATTTCAATTGTGTGATAATCTCTAACCAGGGGGAAGAAAATCCCATCAAGGGCTCACCCATTTAAGATGGAGATGAGGAGGAATGCATTCAATCAGAGGGTAGGGACTCTAGGAATTCCTGACTGCAGGAGGATGTCGAGGCTGGATCAGTAAGATTAGTTACAGCACAGATGGTCCGACTTTAATGAATCGGGGGAACAAGGGTTTTGTGGAAAAGGCAGGAAAGTATAGTTAAAGATCATCAGGTCAGCCATGATCTGATTGAAGGGCAGAGTATCCTCAATGGGCCAAATGGGCTAATTCCACTCCTACATCTCAACTCAGTGTCTCCATTATAACATTATGGATCTCTGCTCACAAAACTCCTGTATAATGTTATTATTAGATATTTATTATTTCACAGCATTTGATCTCCCATAGACAATTTTGTTGATGGATCCTTGATATGATGTTATGGAAAACCATCTCGTAGACAATCCAGGATTCCATCTATTACAGCCCTGCTACTCATTAGTTATCCAGTCGGGATAGAGACTACTGTCACACACAGTTACTGTCCTGCCCTTGCTGCAAGTATATTCAGTGTCCTGACTGTAACCATATTGACATTACCATCAGTGCCTGGTGCCTACAAAGGAATTCCTGCTAATGGTTGCTGCTGCTTGCTTATTCTTAGCTCCACCCAAATAGAATCCAAATTGCGATCTTCAGATCAACATGACTGTCTCATTAATGCATTAATCTCATATTTTCTTCACAACTTGCTGGCTTTTTGCCTGTCCTTCCTTGATCCCAACAATCCTTCAATATTCCCTTCCTAGTGATGGTCATTCTGCAGCTACATCTCCGGAATGACAGTTCCATCATATCTGTTCACTGTCATTCCATCTGCCTTATGGCGAATACAGGGAGTCATTCCTCAGTAGTGGGGGGTTGTACGGATGGGTAGAGTTTACAGAAATAGGGAGGCTTACAGGGGCTCGAGAATGTTTGAGTTAAACAGAGTTACCTCTGGTCAAGAATGTCAGTGGGACAAAGGGGTTTGGTGATTGGAGGAATTTACAGAGATAGAGGGAGCTGGATTTGATTCTGGAGATTGGGATAGGGATGCATATATGGAGAGCAGGCAGTCTGCGAGGCACAGACAGGGGGTGTTTCAGGGAGAAGTGTATTGTACATACTAACAGAGATATGGAACGTTGTAGTGATGGAAAACATTTACTGTTATAAGAAGGCTTCCAGGTTCTGAAGGCTACATAGATGTGAAGGCAATGGAGAATGCCAGGTTACTGGGTTGGAGAGAGTTACACAAATGGGGAGGGTTGCACAAACTGAAAATGGTTCCTGTGGTCAGGAGGGTTGTCGGGGAGGGGGAGGTTTAAATAGATTAAGGTAGAAGAATTGGAGAAGGATAAGGAGGTTACAGGTGGATGTCGGGATTGGACTAGCTGACATTGAAAGTGAGTCTTATGGGAACTGGAGAGTCACAAAGATTGGGGTTGGTGCTAAGATCAGGAAATCTGCAGGGACTTCAAGGAATTACCCAACAAGCGAAGATTCAAGCGTTTCCATAGATTGGGGTGTTGTCAGGACAGGAAGAGGTTACACAGAAATGGAAGGCTGTAAGGGCTGGAGCTGTTTATGGAGATAGTGGCGAGGCTGAAGCACTTAGCAGAGACATGAAAACTTTTAGGACAGTACTAAGATACACAGGCTTTAGTTAGTGCAAGAATGGGAAGTTTAATGGGACTGGAGGAGCGAAGAAAGGTACAGACAGGAATGGTGGCTGCAGATGTTAACGGATTATAGAGAGATTTGCAGATTAGAGAGAATGTGGACTTCAGATTCTGACAGCCATTGTACGAAGTGGAGTAGCCTTGGAAAATGGCGAGTTTGCAGCTATAGAAGGTGCTGGAGGGACTGGAAGTAGTAAAAGATGTAGGGAGCGTTGTGGAGGCAGTTGGTGGTTAGAGATAGGGAGCACTGCAGAGACTGCAGGGGATCATATAGACAGGGCGATTTCTAAGAGCAGGGGAAAGTAATAGAAATAGAGAAAGTGCAGTGTCCAAAGAGGGTTCAGCAAACAGGAGATTTCAAGGTACAGGACAAAGTTACAAAGACTGAGACAGTTCTAGGGATTGGAGGAGCGTACAAAGATAGAGAGGGTTTTCAAACCTGTAGGATAGTATGTTACATAAATGGGCAGAGTTACACAACTAAAGGGAGTTAAAAAAACAAGAGGATTTGAGGTTATTGGAGCAGCTTTAACTGTATAGTTTCTCCAGAGATAGAGAGGGTTGTGGAGACTGGAACAGGTGACATAGAGAGGGAGAGTTTTAAGAATAAGAAGGCCCTTTCAGAGAAACGGAAGGATGGAGGGATGGAACATGCTGAGAGTCAGAGTAACAATTACGGCAGCTCATGAAGCTAACAGAAATAAATAGTGTAGTGATAAGGGGAGCACTTTAAAGGTATAAAGATTTGTAGTGATTGAAGGGAATTACATGCACAGCAAGGGGAGCAGGGACAACTAGAGTTCACGGAAATTGAGTCAGGTTGAGAGAGGAAGAGTTTATTGGCATTATTAGGACTGTAGAGACTAAATTCCATGAGAGGGACTGTAGAACTGGATGGTATCCACAGCCATGGAGGATGTTAACAGATGGAAGGAGGTTCCTAAGGTCAGGATTCCTTGGGAGATTTCACAGAAATTGAGATTCCCAGGTGGGAGCCTGAAATAGTTACAAAGACAGGAAGGTATTTCAGGTATGGAAGGGATTACACAGATCTGGACAGCTCAGTGGACTGAATAATTTTTCACAGATAAGTAAGGGTTTGAGGAGCTGGAGAAGTTTACCCAGATAGGGACGGATGGGGAGGTGAATGGCAAATACATTAACATGGAGGGTGGTATTGATAGGAGGAGCTCACAGGGATAGACAGAACTGTCAGGGTTTACAGGCATGAAGGACTTTAGTATCTACTGGAGAAATTTAGGGATTAGGGTGTTCTGGATCAGAGAACCTGACAGAGACAGAGAGAATGGTGTGGATGAGAGGAGATTCCAAACAGAGGAAAGATGATCAGGAATGGAGGATATTACAGAGATCACAAATACAGCATGGGCGAGGATTGATGCACAGGGCACTCCTCTGTTGTCGCAGTGAGGACCCAGAGGGTAGAGAAAAGGCCCTCACAAGATGGTGAGATTGAAGCCTCGAGTGTAGCTGTTCCTTGCCCAGCAGTGTATCTATGTCCTATACCTCTCATCCATGTTTCTGTTATGGCTATAATATCCCAGTCCCCAGAACCAATCCATGCTCTGAGCTCGTCTGCCTTACCAGTCAGGCCTCGTGCATTGCCAGTCAGCCCACCTGGCCACCCCCTACCACGGGATACTGGTGCCCCTCTGTTTCAAGTCCAACCCGCCCACGCCCCTGTACGAGTCACCTCTACGCCAGAAGAGATCCCAATGATCCAAGATCTGAAAACTCTGACCCATCCACCAGCTCCTCAGCCACACATCCATCCAGCCAACCTTTCTATCTCTATCCTCACTGGCACGTGGCACTGGGAGTAATCTGGGGATCACTACCCTTGGGGTCCTGCTTTTTGACTTCTTACCTAACGCCCGATACTCATTTCACAGGACCCCATCCCTTGGTCTACCTCTGCCATGTGGATTGATGTGCACAATCACCTCTGGTCTTTCACCCTCCCCTTCAGAATGTTCAGTCACCGCTCAGAGACATCATTGACCCTGGTACCCGGAAGGCAACACACTGTCCTGGGGTCTCTTATGCAGCCACACAGTCTCCTGTCTTTCCCCCTCACGGCTGATTCTTCTAATCAGGAATGGACCCGGACCATAGAGCAGGCTATCACTATTGGACAGAACAGGAGTACACTACAACACACAACTGGGTTAAAAACCTCTCCCACAGACAGCTCACAGACATGGAAAGAACTATACTGGCCAAGGGACTCAAATACAACCACAGGGATGCCAACACAGCAGACTTCCTAGCAGCACTAGAAAGCACACTCAGGAACAATGGACTGACAGAAGAGACACAACAAACAGTGAGACAAACGTAGTACCCATGACGACAAACACATAATCTCAACACCAAGGAGAGGGAAGCACTGAAAGCACTGAAAAATGACAAAAACATAATCATACTACCGGCAGATAAAGGCAGAATGACGGTCATCCTAGACAAATCAGACTACATTAGTAAAGCACAACAACTACTCGCAGACACCAACACCTACCAAATGAAGGATTCCGACCCCACACCACAACTCACCAATAAAATAAACAACACACTAAGGAATCTACAAAAAACGGACAGATAACCAAAGCGGACCAGCAAAGAATGAAACCTGAAAGCAACAACACCCCCAGATTCTATGGACTACCCAAAGTACACATCCCACTCAGACCCATAGTATCACTACCAGGGACACCAGCATACAAACTGGCCAAAGAACTACAACAAAAACTGAAACACCTAGTCAGCGGATCCAAACACTCCATACAATCAACACAGGAATTCTTGGACGTCATCAGGAATACACACATAGACAAAGAAGAAACCATGTTATCATTCGACGTGACGACACTGTTCACTTCAATTGACAAAACCCTAGCCAGAGAAACAATAGCCAACCTACTGGACATACATAACAGAACACAGGAGGCCGAACCTATCAACAAGGACGGCATACTTAAACTACTGGACCTGTGCCTCACCACACACTTTACATTCAACAATCAGATATACGAACAAATCAACGGAACACCTATGGGATCACCAATCTCGGGACTCATAGCAGAGGCAGTTATGCAAAGGTTAGAACATACAGCCATACCACAAATCCAACCCAAACTCTGGATCAGATATGTTGATAACACCTTTGTAATCATCAAAAACACAGATATAGAAAAAACACACCGAATCATCAACGCCACACTCACAGGAATCCGATTCGCACGAGAAGAGGAAAAGGATAGCCAACTCCCATTCCTAGACGTGTTAGTAGAGAGAACACCCAACGGAGAATTCACCACAAGGGTACACAGGAAACCAACACACACAGACCAAGTCTTAAACTATGAAAGTAACCACCCCAACACACACAAACGAAGCTGCATCAGGACACTATTCAAAAGGGCCACAACACACTGCAGTACACCAGAACTGCGAAAAGAGGAAGAGGAACAGCTATACAAGATATTCGCCAAAAACGGATACCCACGCAACTTTATCACCAGATGCCTAAGAGATAGACCGAGGAACGAGGACATGCCACAACCAAAAGGACTAGCCACTCTACCATACGTCAGGAGCGTCTCCGAACTGACAGCCAGACTACTGCGACCCTTAGGACTCATAACAGCACACAAGCCAACATCCACGCTCAGACAACAACTCACTAGAACAAAGGACCCAATACCCAGCATGAACCAAACTAACGTAGTTTACAAAATACCATGCAAGGACTGCACAAAACACTATATAGGACAAACAGGAAGACAGCTAACAATCCGCATCCATGAACATCAGCTAGCCACAAAACGACACGACCAGCTATCTCTAGTAGCCATACACTCAGACAACCAGCAACATGAATTTGACTGGGAAAACACCACTATCATAGGACCAGCCAGACAGAGAACAGCCAGAGAATTCCTAGAAGCGTGGCATTCATCCCCAAACTCCATCAACAGACACATTGACCTGGACACCATATACAAACCACTACAGCTGAAACTGACACCCGGAAACGGCAAGAACATCCATCAACAGACACATCGACCTGGACCCCACATACAAATCACTGCAGCTGAAACTGACACCCGGAAGCAGCAAGAACAAACCAATATAAATACGGAAGAAACATCAAAGCAACGCTTCACTCGAGGCTCCAACAGCACTGATGATGTTCCCTAGCCAGGGAACGAAACGTTTGCAGCAAAAACTTCCAGCTCGGCGAGCAGAACCACAACAACGGATACCCGAGCTACAAATCTTCAATCAGATTTTAAATGTAAAGTGAAGTTTAAAGAAAAATAAAGTTTTCAAGTGAATCACAGAAAGAACAAGCAACAACTAGAAACAAAAGTCGCCAATTACATGAGTTTGAGAGGAGAACTGACCAAGGTAAACAGGCGAAACATATGCCTGTAAATGAACAGTGGAAAACATTTGAAGGAACAGTGTAAATCACTCAACAAAAGGATATTGAAACAGACAAAACTTCAGCAAGGAATTCCCACCCGACCCTCACTCAGGACAAAATGCATCAAACCAGATTATCAGGCTGAGATGATCACCGAAAGTTCTTAAAATCCTGAAGTGAGAGAGTGTTTTAGCAGTAAGTTTTAAATGGATTGTCAGGGTTTAATGCCACGATAGGAACAGGGACAGGTGAAGGTGCTGGAGGTGGCGAGAGTGTTACAGAGAGTGGTCAGGTTCTGAACGGTGTTACAAAACCAGGACGCATTGCTGCAGCCAGAGGGGTTTGCAGAGGTAGGGAGGGATATGTGTATTTTTATTTATTCATTAATGGGATGTGAGTATCACTACCTCGACCAGCATTCTTTGCCCCAACTGATAATCGCCCAGATGGTAGCTCAGAGTTAGCCATGTTACTTTGGGTCTGGAGTCACATGTCGACCAGACCAGGTTAGAATGTCAGATGCTCTTCCCTAAAAAAGGTACGTGAATCCAATGAGTTCATCCAACTGATCAACAAAGCTTTTATAGTGGCCTCACCAATTTCTTAGATAAAAACGATGACAGCAGATGCTGGAAACAAGAGTCTCGATCAGAGTGGTGCTGGAAAAGCACGGAAGATCAAGGGGAGGGTGGAGTGGATAGGTGGAAAAGAAGATAGACAGGCAGGACAAGTCATGGAGACAGTGCTGAGGTGGAAGCTGGAACTGGGGTGAGATGGGGGAAGAGGAAATGAGGAAACTGTTGATGTCCACATTGATGCCCTGGGGTTGAAGTGTTCTGAGGCAAAAGTTGAGGCGTTCTTCCTCCAGGCGTCTGGTGATGAGGGAGCGGCGGTGAAGGAGGACCAGGACCTCCATGTCCTCGGCAGTGTGTGAGGGAGAGTTGAAATGTTGGGCCACAGGACGGTATGGTTGATTGGTGCGGTGTCCCAGAGATGTTCTCTGAAGCGCTCTGCTCGAAGGCGTACATTCTCCCCAATGTAGAAAAGACCACATCGGGAGCAACGGATCCACAACATGACATCCCAACTCCCTATTCTTAATGCTCAGCCCAATGAAGGTAACCATCCAAAACGCCTTCTTCACCTGCCTGTCTATCTGCGACACCACTTTCAAAGAACTGTGTACCTGCATCCCTGGGTCACTGACAACACCACCCAGGGCCCGAACATTAACTGTACAAATCCCAGCCTGGTTTGTTTCACCAAAATGGCACACTTCACATTTATCTAATTAAACTCAATCAGCTATTTTTCAGCCCAGTATCCCAGCAGTACTGTTCTTCCTGTTGCATCACAAATAATCTTTTTCATTGCCCAGTTTACCACCAATTTAAGTTATACCAAAAAAACTTACTTACCAGGAAACCGATATTCCTTCCAAACCATTATCCAAATGAAAAAGTACAGTGGACCCACTACACCACTGGTCACATGCCTTCAGTCAGAGAAACAACATGTCTTTTTCTGTCTTCTAGCATCAAGTCAATTTTGTATCCAGTTGATTAGCTCCTCCTGAATGCCATATCCTTTTGCATTGATTTGAGCTTACCACATGGAAGGTAGAACGCAGAACGGTACAGCACAAGACCCTTCGGCCATGATTTCATGCCATTCATTTATCCGACTGTAAGATGGAACGAACTATGTACCCTTCATTTTACGATCATCCATGTGCCTATCCAAGAGTCTACTAAATGTATCTAATGTATCTAATTTTACTACCACAGCTGGCAGTGCATTCCACCCACCCGCCACTCTGTGTAAACAAAACCTACCTCTGACATCTCCCCTTAACCATCCTTACCCCCTACTAATAGCCATTTATACCATGCAAAAAAGAGGTCTCGCACTATTCACTGTCTACGCCTCACACCATCTTGTTCACCTGGACCAAGCTGTCCCTCAGCCCTCTTCACAGCAACGAGAAAAGCATTAGCTCCCTCAACCTTTCTTCATAAGACATCCTTTTTGTAATGAGGGAACCTGAACTGAACACAATAATCCAAGTGGGGTCTGACCAGGCCTATATAGAACTGCAGCAAAAACTCATGGCTTTAAAGCTCAATCCCCCAGCTGATAAAAGTCAACACAACAAATTCCTTCTTAATCACCCTACCAGCTTGGGTGGCGACTTTGAGGGATCTATGGACATGGAACCTAAGATCGCTCTGTTGTTCCACATTGTCAAGGTTCCCGCCTTTAACCCTGTAATCTAAAATCAGATTCAACCTTCCAAAATGACTGACTTCACACTTTTCCACACTGAACTCCATCTTCCACTTCTCTGCCCAGCTCTGCATCCTGTAAAAGTCCCGTTGCAACCTACAACAGACCTCCACACTATCCCTACTCTACCAACCTTCGTGACATTGGAAAACTTACTAACCCACTCTTCCACACCCACATTCAAGTCATTTATAAAAAGCGCAAACATCAGAGTTCCCGGAACGGATCCCTGCAGAACACCACTGGTCACCGAGATCCAGGATGAATGCTTTCCATCTTTCATCACACTCTGTCTTCTGTAAGCCAGGAATTCTGTATCCAGACAGACAGATTTCCCTATACCCCATGCCTCTTTAATTTCTGAGTGAGCCGTAAATATGTTTTGTCACATTCTCGATGGATTCAATAAGATTTGTGAGGTATGACCTGCCCCTTACAAAGCCAGGCTGACTATCTGGAATCAAACTATGAATCATAAATCCTGACTCTCCGCGGCCTCCTCAATAATCTGCACACCACAGACATAAGACTGACAGGTCTGTAATTCCAAGATTAACCCTATTAACTTTCCTGAAGAAGGGAATAAAATTTGCCACCTTCCAATCATCTGGTGTGACTCCGGTGGAGTGTAAGGGCGCAAAGGTCATCGCCAGAGGCGCAACAATCTTTTCCCTCGCTTCCGGTAGTAACTTTGGACATATCCCTTCCGGTGCGTTAGATTTATCTATTCATATGTTTTACAAAATTCTCAGCACATCCTCCTTTTTAACATCAATCTGTAAACATGTATCAGTCCTTTTCATGCTGTCCTCACAAATGACAAGGTCTCTCTCAGTAGCAAATACTGAGACATAGTAATTATTAAGGACCTCCCCGACCTCCTTGACCTGCAGACACAAGTTCCCTCCGCTATCCCTAATCAGTCCTATCCTCACTCTGGCCATCCTCTTGTTCCTCATGTAAGTGGAGAATGCCTCATAGTTTTCCTTAATCCTTCCCAACAAAGCTTTTTCATGCTCACTTCAAGCTGTCCTAAGTACATTTTTCAGTTCCTTCCTGGTACCTTCAGAGAATCCCTACAGAGTGGAAACAGGCGATTTGGCCCAACAACTCTATACCAACCTTCCAAAGAGTATCCCACCCAGACCCATTTCCCCCACCAAATTATTCCACATTTTCCCTGACTAAAATGCCAAACCTACACATCCTTGAACACTATGGGAAATTAAGCATGTCTGAATCACCTAACCTGCACATCTTTTGGGTGTCTGTGGAAAGCGGAGTAATGGGAGGAAACTCACGCAGACAATGGGAGAACGTGCAAGCTCCACATACAGTCGCTGGGGGCTGGAATTAAAATCAGGTCCCTGGTGCTATGAGGCAGCAGTGTTAACTACGGAGACACTGTGCTACCCCATGTAACCTTCTAGAGGTCTATTTGATTCTTGCTTCCTCAACCTTAAGTCAGCTTCCTTCTTCCTCTTGACGAGACGTTCTACATCCCTTGGAACCTTGTCAAATTATTTACTCAAGTCCATGTGGACAACATTGACTGCTCTACATTCATCTACCTATTGGCAACGTCTTCATCCCTGATGAAGGGCTCCAGCCTGAACTGTCGATTTTCCTGCTCCTCGGATGCTGCCTGACCTGCTGTGCTTTTCCGGCAACACCCTCTCAAGTCTGATCTCCAGCATCTGCAGACCTCATTGTCTCCACTTCCTTGAAGTGTCAATCCGGTTTGAGAAACAGTGTTATCCACTCACAAAGCCATGCTGACTATCTCTAATCAGCCCTTGCACTTCCAAATATACTTAGCTCCTTTCTCTCAGAAGTTCCTCCAACAACGTGCCCATCACTGGGCTGTAATTTCCCGGCTTTTCCTGCAGCATAACGCGATGTAACAGTATTAGCCACCCTCCAATCTTTCAACTCCTCACTGTGTCTGTTGATAATGTAAATACCCCTGTTAGGGACACAGCAATCTCTTCCCTAGCTTCCCGCAATGAGCGACTGAGGATCGACCTAAAGAGCTACTGAGGATTGATCGACCCTTATTTGTTTTAAGACTCCATCACTTTCTCTTTTCTGTTGGAGATTCTTTGCAAGACATCACTATTTATTTCCCCAAGTTCCTGAGCCTCCATGTCTTTCTCCACATTAAATACTGACAACACTATTTTGTCTAATATATCATCCATCTCCTCTGGTTCCACACATAGGTCATTGATCTATAACGGGCCCTATTCTCTGCCAGGTTACTCATTAGCCCTTCTTGAAACTTGTGCAAAGGCTTCTTAAAATTCAAATAATCCATACCCTCCGTATCACCACACATCTCCGACACGCTTATCTACTCTGCCATTTATATTCACACCAACAAATAAAATCCAACAGGCTCACAATCACATTCTCTGTATAAAATGTGTTTCTAAGGGTCCAGTTATTGTATATTGACATATCCTTTCTAACACATTCCAGCTCCTAACTTACTGTCAGGCTAACACTATGTGGTTTCAGACTGACAGCAGAAAGGGTTGTGGGAGTTTTTGCTTACCAAGATGAAAAATGTAGCTCACAGGGTCATCAGGTAATAGAGAAGGCAAATCAAATGCTGGCATTTATAAGGAAGGGAATGGCGTCTAAAAACAGGGAGATCTAGAGTAAGGGACAATGAGACCACTCCTAGAATATTATGAGCAATCTGAGTGCCCTAAGGAACGACATTGTCACATTGGAAGCAGGCCAGAGAAGGATCACTCGGCTGATCCTGTGAATGGAGGGATGTTCTAATGGGAAGAGGTGGAGTCAATTGAGGTTGAACCCATTGACATTCAGAAAACATGAGAGAGAAGTTGAATGAAACATTCAAGATTTTGGAGGGCTTTGGCAGTTTAGATGCTGGGAAGTTAGAAAACAGAACAGTACAGCACAGTAATAGGCCCTTTCGGCCCACCATGGCTGTGCTGTCCGTGATGCTATTCTAAACCAGTCCCATCGACCTGCACATTTTCCAGATCCCTCTATTCTCTGTCTGTTCATGTTTCTGTCTAAATGTCACTTCAATGCTTTGCTCATATTTCTGCTTCTCCTACCTCCCTCAGTAACTTCCATACTCTCCGTTAGAAAAACGTACCTCACACGTCTTGTTTAAACTTCCTCTTTCTCACCCTAAATTTATGTGCCCTACTATTTGAAACTTACACATTGGAAAAGAGATTCCGACTATCCACATGATCTGCCCCTGACCTAATTTTATTTTCCTGTACCTGGTCGTCTGTCAGCTTCTGATAGTCTCACAAAACAATCCAACTTTGTTTAATTTCCTCTTATACCTAACACTTCCTTCAAAAGCCGAACACAAGCAACGTGCTGTGAAGAGTGTAAAAACCCCTTTTGCACCCTCTCCAAAGCCTCCCCATCCTCCTATTGTGTGGGGGGATGAGAACTGCACACAGTTCTCCAAATGTGGCCAAACAAATGTTTTATACAATTACAACATCAGATGCAAACCATTTACCCAGCGTTGTGGCCGACGAAGGACAGTGATTCATTTGA
>NW_026868163.1:51043-110004 GCF_020745735.1 Hemiscyllium ocellatum | reverse complement strand
CATGAATCAGGAGGATAAGATTGCGAGGGACATGGACGGGGTGACAGACAGCAGTTTGGCCTTTAGTCAAAGGGACACACTTTTGAAGTGAAGGGTTTGAGACTTAGTGAGAATTTGAGGGACTGTTTTTCACACCCAAAGTATGTTGAGGTCTGGGATGCACTTCGTGAGAGGGGAATTGTACGGTAACCTCAGAACCATGAAAAAATACATGTTGTGCACTGAAATGTCATAAGATTCACAGCGACGAGTTTGTGTTGGAAAGTGGGGCTAATGTAGACCGTGCTGTATTTCTGACAGTGCAGAGTCTGTGCTTCTGTGATTGTCCTGGCTGTGAAAGGTCAATCATTCAGTAGCTTAAGATAGGAATTGATGGATTTCTGAAGAATATCTTATCAAAGTGTATATGAGTGAACTTGTAATATCTTCTGAAAATACGTCAAATGACAAAATTAAGAGAAAAAAGTGCAGCTTCCTTACATTCTGTACCAGATAATTGAGGACAGGGAAATAGCGGATAATGGGGCAAATACTTCAGTTATGTCTTCACAATAAAAAAGCAAAAATAAAATTTCCTCGCAATTCTAGGGAACTTTAGTCTGCTGAGAAAAAGGGAATAAAGGAAATTAGCAACTAAAGCGTTTTAGAGAAAATATTGGACTGAAATTAATGGGCATAGATAAAGGCAACAGAGGTTTATGAAATAGGAATCAGATTTGAGAAAGTGGCTGTTAGCAAACTTATGGAGACGGTATCAACGCAATACGATTGGAATCTCAGAAAGATTTTGATAAAGCCCCAAGCCTTTTGTGCAAATTCGAATCCTGTGGGACTGGGGCTAATATATGGTCATGGTTTTAGAATGGGAGAGCTGGCAGGAAGCAGTGAGTTGGAATAAAACCATGTTTTTTGAATGGAAGGCTTGGAGGATATAACAAGGATCGGGATTTGGCATCCAGCTATTCTCAATACACATTATATCTTTGGTTGAGGGGCTCAATTGCAATGGTCCCAAGTCTGCTGACAACACTAAACGATGTCAGCTTGTGAGTGGATGAGGAGGATGTTAAAAAAAAGGCTCCGAGGTGATTGAGACACGTGGAGTGACTGGCCAAATATCTGGCAGATGGAGGGAAATGGCAGAGATGAGAGTTTGTGTACTTTGATGGGATCAATTGAATGGCAGCTTATAATTGGAAAAGGGATTGGTTGAAAAATGTTGATCTATAAATGAACTTAAGCTGCATTTTTCTGTATTTCTGCACAGCCTTCTGAGTCCATGTAGGGCAGTGAGTTCTGAACAGGGAAGTCAATGCTGGGAATGGCATTGGCACGCTGTATACAGTCTACATAGACACACCAAGTGGGGACCTGTAACATTGAAAAGAATCTACATCTCCCTGTACACTAGTCACTGAAAGCAATATTGCATAAGCAGAAAGCAGTTAGGAAGATAAATGTTTTATCACTTTCATTTCAGGGGTATTTAGAATACAGGAGTAATGGTCATTCACTGCAATTGTCCAGGGTCTTGGTGTAACCCCATCTCGAACATTGTGCAGTGTTGTGTGCAGTTTTGGTGTCCTTACCTAATAAAGGGCAAACCTAACATTAAGGGAGTGCAGTGAAGGATGACCAGACTAATCACTGGGATGACAGGTTAGTTGTTGGAGCAGAGTTTGGGGTGACTGGCCTGTATTCCATGGGCTTTAGGAAAATGTGTGGAGATCTCAGTGAGATATATAAAACTCTGTCAGTGTGTGACAGATTTGAAGCAGGGATGATAATTCACTTGATAAAAAAAACAGTTCACGAACCGCATTGCAGTCAAATCGTACTTAATAAACAAGCGTTATCAGAGAACTCCCTATATAATGATGGGCCGAAGGCACTATATTTCATAATGTTTAAACATATTTTGGGATATGAATATTGTGTGGGGAAAACTGCATTAAGGAGATGTTCGGCCATGAAATAGCATGGGGGAAGCTTAATGTGCTGAATGACCTCCTCCTCTCCCGATGTTTCTGTGCAGTCTGTGGGAAAGCTCTCAGATGTTAGGAAGGATGTCTATGCAGGGTCAGCAGGACTGTGTTTCCCATTCCCTTTTCTGATAGCGAGGTTGATGCCAGATGTTCTGTCCGGTTTTATCCTTTAAGACATCAGAGTAGTTTGATAAAATTGAGTGTCTCACTTGGCCGATTCAGAGACACTCTGTGCGTCTGGGGTCACTTTTAGGCCAGACCAAGAAAGCACGGAGATTCACTTCCTGAAAGTATATTGGTGAAGGAGATCGATGTTTACAATCAACATTGGACACAAGATCATTATCACTGACACCAGATTTTAGGTCTCGATATTTTATTAATTATTTTCAACTTCCTCCAGCTGCCAGAGTATTGGCCTAGTCTGGATTCGTAATCCAATGCTATTTCTACTACAGTACCATCTCCACATGGGAATCCATCGGAAACCACATTGACCTGATTATTTCGGTGCTGTTTGACAGCTCCATCAAAAATTATTCCCACCAATTTGACTATCGTGATGGGACTGAGGGGGTGGTAATTGGTCAGATTGTAATTATTCTCCACTCAGGGACTGGACATAGTTGAGTAATGTTCCCCTTTTATCTTAGCCTGCTGGACAAACTTTCCTCATTCCTGAAGAAGGGCTCAGGCCCGAAACGTCGATTCTCCTGCTCCTTGGATGCTGTCTGACCTGCTGAGCTTTTCCAGCAACACATTTTCAGCTCTAATTTTCCTCATTGCCAGGGAGCTGTCAGTGTTGGAGCTGGAATGAAACAGCTTCCCCAGGGACACGGCTTGTTGTGCAGCACAAGTCTTCAGTCCTACTGCAGGAATGGTGTCAGCGCCCATTGCCTTTGTCGTATCTGCTGTGTTCAGCTGTTTCCTCATGACAGTACAGCAAATCGAATTGCTTGAAGACTGGCATCTGTGATTCTGTGGGAAGCATGATGAGTTTGAGGTGGATCATCCACTCATCACGTCTGGCTGAGGATAGTGCAGACACCACATCCTTGACTTTTTTCACTGACGTACAGAGCTGTTCCGATATTTAGGATGAGGATATTTGTGGAGTCCTCACCTCCAGTAAATTGTTTAATAGTCCATCGACATTTAAGTTTGGATTTGGCAGGACAACAGAGCTTAAATCTAATCTGTTAGTCTTGGGATCATTTCCCCTCTCCGTCAGACATTAGTTCTGCTGGTCGGAATGTAACCAGTTAATTGCAGTAGCTTTAATGGGTTGTCAACAGGTTTAGGTCCACGTGATTCTGACCCTGGCATGTTCACCCACACTCATCACTGAACCATGGACTGGCTGGATGGTAATGGTAGACTGATGAATTATCGTCGGGAAAATGTTACAGATTGTCGTTGAATACAATTCTGTTTCTGCTGCTGCTGTGATCTACAGCACCAAATGATAACCCAGAGTGAGTTACAATATCTACAATTCAATTCTACTGCCTGTCCCCCAGTTCACACCGAGACCCATTCACCCATCAGCCCTGTATTCTGTACCTAACCTGGTTTCTGATGCAGTAACACTTGCATTTTTATAATCTTATTCTGCTGAGGGCCTCACCCTGATGTCACGCCTCTAATTTGTTACTTTAACTCAATCCATTTAAAGTAATGATCTATATCGTTTCTCTTCCACAATGTCAACTTCTGTATTTGAAGTGAATGTGTTTCCCTCTGTTTTTCCCCCTGACCATGATTAAGAGCTCTGTAGTGTCAGTGATGCCAGACTTTTGTAGTTTCAGAATCAAGGAACTTGTGCACCATGCGTTATTGTTCAGTTCCCAGTGTACAGCACTCCTAGTTGGACAGGATGTTTGAGCATCTTTGACATCCTTCTTTGGAAATTGTCCAGAAACAGAAATTGCTGAAGATGTTGCAGCATCTTCTGCAATGAATGCAGTGTTTAACTTTTAGGTCCAGTGACCCTCTACAAAGCTCCCAGTTTCTAAAGCAAGTTTGGTATTTTTATTAACAGTATCCATAGTTAGTTGTTTGTGAAAGTTTGTTCTGTGTCTATTCATGTCTGGAGAAACTCCAAAGATCTGTCAGCATCTGCAGAGACAGAGAAACAGCGTTTGCATTTTGTGACACTTCTTCACAACTGAAAAGCATTGGAAACTTGGCTGTTAAATACCTTGCCGAGGTGGGAGATAGGTCACAGGGGAAAGAGGGCGTGGCAAAGATATAACGGCTTTTAGCAGTGGTGAACGAGAAGATGATATAGAACGGGTTTAAATAAAGATGTGGATGGGAAAAAGGGGTTCTCTCTATTGAGTGCAAGATAAAGAAGACACAATCACACAAGGTCATAGGGAGGCCAGGAGGGAGAATGTTGACTATATGGCATATAAAGATCTGGCCATAAATACGTTTTCTCTGTCGAGATCATCACCTCCTTTAGACAAAGGATATCAGGTGCTTGACTTTTTATTGACACTAGTAAGCGTTTCGTGCTGCTTGAGTTTTGTAATAGGGAGAAAAAAACAAATCACAGTATGCAGTTTGGGCTGAGTATTGTTTACCTGTCATGTTTACTCTAGTTTCAAATTTGCAGTATTTATCTTTAAATGCTTGTTCTTGAAGTTAGTATTGGATGGAGTTTGAGGGATGGTTGAGGGATGACATTATAGAAGTTTCTAAAATCATGAGAGGTATGGATAGCGTGAATAGCCAAGATATTGCCCACGGGATGGGGGTGTTCAGCCATAGTAGGCATTGGTTTAAGGTGAAAGGTGGAAGAATTAAAAGGGATGAAGGGGCAACATTTTTACACAGAGGGTAGTGTGGGTATGGAATGAACTGCCAGAGTACGACTGCTGGATGCCAGTACAGCTACAACATTTAAAACTCATTTGTATAAAACATATGAATGGAAAACATTGAGAGGCCTATGGGCCAAATGAAAGCAGATGGGACTAGCTTAATTTGGAAAACCTGGCTAACATGGACATTTAGAAAAGCTTCACGCAGAGTCAGTGGGGGTCTGTAAAAGGGAAATTATATTTTTCCCTGTAAAATCATGCAAGTATTTCTGGAGATGCCTGAGAATGTAACAAGCGGACTTGATACAGGGGATCTCTTAGAACACCAGGCTTTCCAGAGTTTTTCCACAATGTATTACAAAAAAAAGTTCTTACACAAGTCAGAAGCTCGTAGGATGATGGAGAATGTATTAACATGGGATGATGATTGCTTAACATATAGAAATCGGAGAGTCAGGATTTAATGGATCTTCATGATAAAGCTGTATCTGCTGGAGGACCACGGCTATCAGTCCGATGACATCAGTTATTAACACTCTATATTGATAGCCTGAAGGAGAGAGCTGAGTGCAATTTACATCCGAGTTTGAGGATGACACTGAGAATCAAAATGCAGGCTGTTTTTTAATGGAGACGACTTCCAGAAAAGGAACAGTACAAAGGGATTGGAGTGTTCCTGTGTATGAAACATAAAGTCAGCATGCTGATGCAGCAAGTAACTAGGTTGGTTCAATAGCCGGCATCCAGGGATGAAAGGGTGGTGTTACTGCGAATCTCTAAAACGGTGAGGTGACTATTCATTCGGGTTTAAATGAATGAGGAGTGATACAGATGAAAAATACAAGTAACATAAGGGACTTGAGAAGGTAGATGTTGAGACGTTGTTACCATTCCTGAGTGGAGTCTCAAACACGAGGACATAGATACCGAATATGGAACATCGATTTCTCTCTGAGATGCAAAGTGATATCTTCTCTCAGAAGGTAGTGAATGTCTGGAATTCCCTGACTCAGAGAGGTGTGGAGGGATACAAGGAGTAGGCAAGAAAGTGGAGTTAGACCTGGAGTAGATCCGCCATGTTCATATTAAATGACAGGGCAAGCTTGTGGGGCCAAATAGACTACTCTTGTTCCAATTTATTAATTTCACATGTTATACTTTTGCAAAGTAACAGGTTATTTTCCCGGAAGTTGTGCTATATAATGCTACATTCGGGTGAGCAGTGGATTTGTGTGAGTTAACGCTGGGTGGGGTATGGGGGCTGTATTCACAGTAAATCTGGGTCTGTAACACGACCCACATCTGGAGCAGACGTTGCAGAGAGGGGAAGCCTGGAAACAGGAATTGGGGGTAAGTGTCCCTTCCTGACCCAGCCTGGATTTTCCAAGTGCATTTCCAAAACTGCACCCAACCAACAGAGTGGCCTTGATCTGCCTTTGTGTGCCTGGTCCGAAGGGCAGAATGGAACATCACAACATAGGGCTGAGGGACACGAGTGGGCTCTTCGGCCCTTTGACACTACTCCACCAGTAAATAAGGTCGTGGTTCATCTCATTATGGTCCCAGCTGCACTTTTCTTTCCTTGCACCATTATCCCTGATTCACCTGTCTATGGAAAATCAGACGAAGCTAGCCTCGATATAATATTAAGATTCAACCATCCCAAACTTCTGGGAAAGAGAATTCCAACTTGAATGAATTCCCACTTCGTGATTTTTTTTTCTCACTCCAGTTGTGACTGAGGATGGAGGGTGTCACTCTTTCCTTTTCTAGTCCCACTTTTCCACTGCTCACAACAAATTTTAAATGTAACCAGGTTGGTGATATGGCCGATGATAAATGTCTCAGACTGGGTCAGGTTCAGTGATAAGAACAAGTCAGGTAGATTTCTTTAGTCAGTCACAAGTTACTAACAGAACTAACAGAGAGATATATTGGATCTGTGTGTAGCACTGCTGCCTCACATCACCAAGGAGCTGGGTTCAATTCCAAATTCAGGCAACCTTCTATGTGGTTTGAACATTCTCCACATGCCTGTGTGGGTTTCCTCCCAGTGCTCCAGTTTCTTGCCACAGTCCAAAAATGTGCAGTTTAAAGTGGATTGCCCATAGTGCCCACGGAAGTGTAGGTTAGATGGGTTAGTTATGGGAAGTGCAGGGTTACATGGATAAGATTGGGGGCACGTCCAGGTGGGATGCTGTTTGGTGGGTAAGTGTGGACTTAATGGACGGAATGCCCTGCCTCCACACTACAGAGGTTCTATGACAATGACAATAAATTTGGACTTACAAACACCCCGTGGATACATACTAATCCACACTTATCAAGGACTTGTATGGTTCAATCTCATTCCAAGAGTAACCTGTTAAAGCCTTCATAATATAAGCCCTTCACCCCAGGAATACGTGAAATGAAATATCTCTGAACTGCTTCCAATGTAATTATATCCTTTCTCAGATAAGGAGACACAAAAGACTAATCTCACACTCAGATCATAATGTTTATAATTATTTTCTCAAAGTGTTGTGAGTCTTTGGAAACCTCTTCCACACAGAGCGTTGGAGGCAGGGATACAGAATATTTTTGAGGCATAGATGGAAGTTTCATAAACAAGAACACAGTCAAGGATTATCGAGGAATGGGCAGCAATGTGCAGAGTGGGGGAAATGTAGACAGTGGCATCAAATAACACGGCTTCAGAACCTCCAGGAATAAATGCAAAATGAAATGATAATATCGATAAAATGTTAAGGGGGAATACAAGATGGCGGAGATCCAGAAGGTCTGCTTTGCTGGGCTCTGCATCAACACACGGGCAAAGTGGTTCTCTAATCCACCCACCCAAGCCGTTTACTTAAACTTCAGCACTAAAAGAGCGATAGAATCTTTAGTGATCCCGATTTGTCAAAGGGCAATGACAAAACACGGGAAAGGATCGAGTAAGTTCCAACACACGGTGCACCCGTCAGAAGCATAGAGCATACCTGAGGCTGTAGCTGCAACCCACTCTGCTCTTCAATAGACCCAGTTACTCACCAGGTCTTGGTCACTGAGTTCATCAAGTTACGTGAAATGATTGAAGCCATGATTGAAGAACCGTTCAGCCGTGGCTCGAGCCGCTCTCAGCCGTGCTCCAAAAACATAAGCAGCAACTTGACAGCCTTGGAAACAGCACGGATGATGCCAAGTGCCGAACTGCAGTGGCAGAGACCGTGATCGATTCCTCTCGGGAGAGGATCCTCGCCCTTGAAAAATAGGTCTGCACCTTAACTGAACAAGATGACGAACTCGAGAACAGGAGTAGGATGAAGAACGATCACATCGTCGGTTTGCTGGAGCGGACAGAAGGTGGTCAGCCGGTGAGTTTTTTCAAGAACTGGCTGCAGCGATCCCTTCACTTCGAAACTGAGGAGGGTGAAGACTGAGACAGTTCATCAGATTACGGCACGGAAGTCAGACTCAGACCAACGCCTTCATCCTGTCCTTGCGCAATTACTTAGTTATGGGGATGAACAAAAGGGATGGAAGCTTTCAGAACCCAGGGGAAAGATCCGATGGGTTTAATTCACTAGAGCTCCAGGATTATGTTCTTTCAGGTCTCTTCAGCGGCGGTGATTCAGGAAAGAAAATCTTTTGATGAGATTAAGAGAAGTGCAAGGGAATTCTGATTCAGTATTCCTTACGGTACCCAGCGGTGCTCTGTATTGATTTCAATGGATCCACGAACTCGTCTGACTCTCCAGAGAAAGCGAAAACTTTATGGACATTTTAAAGTAAGCTGGATATTTAGATAATCATGTCTCTCCTAAATAAATTTTGTTGGATTTTTCTAGTATTATCCAGTATTAAATTATAGCCGGGACTGGGTGGAGTACTCATTTTTAACTTCTTCGTTAGTATTACTACTCTTTTTCTCCTTCTTTGCTTGTGTCTGGGGTGCAGCTCAAGCTGGAGGGAGTTACAAAGGTAGTTGTGATGGCTAAGTGCCAATCGAAGGGCAGTTCAAGCCCGATTTTTGTTGTTAATTGCCCAGGATTCCGTATTGGTAGCAGGCAGGAGATAAAGTTTTAAGATATGTAAGCGTCCCCAGTTGGCGGGGGCGGTAAATTCCCCTTTCGAGCGTCATTGGAACTTTGGATTTTGTTTTGTTCTTTGGTTTTTTTTATGTTTTTAGCTTTGGAAAGTTTTGAGAGCTTGTTAGTTGTTGTAGTTTTAGTTTGTACAGTTTTTAGGCTCGATGAGTCTTCTTCATTAATGATCAGCGATGTGTAATTCAATGTGAAACTCTAGAGTTGAAATGTTGCTACAATGTGTTATGGATAATGATGTGCTTAAATGGTGTACCTGGAACATTAAGGGGAGCCATCTGCCAGTCAAGAGGAAAAATGTACTTTCTAGTCTTAAAACTAGAGGGTGGATGTTGTCCTATTTCAGGAGATGCACTTTGATGACAAGGAATATTTTGACGTTACAGCAGGGCGGGTTTGGTCGGGTTTATTTCTTGTCTTTTAATACTAGGCAGAGGGGAGAAGCCATGCTAGTTAGAAGGTATCTTCCATGAACTATGGGAAATAATACTGTATTTTGAACGATTCTTGCCCCACCCACTAAATGCCCAGCGCACCCTCTTAAAATCCTGGTAGATGCATTTTCCAAAGTAAGTTATCTTGCATCGTGGCACATATTGTCGAAGGAGATTTCAACTGTCTTATGGCCCCACGGTGGACAGAATGTCCAAAGGTCCCCCAATACCCTCGTTATAATGTAAGCAATTAATGGGTCTGTGTGCAGAACTAGAGCTGGTGGATGTCTGGAGGCAGATCGACCTCACAAATAACAATTTTAGTTTCTTCATTAACCCGCACAAATGCCACACGAGGGTTGATCTCTTCCCCATCCCTGAAACAATCTTAGACATGGTGGCATCCTGCTACAATTGGGAATATTACCCCAACATACCTGCCCCAGAAGTGGGATACAAGTCACATAAGATTATGTTGTATGCAGATGAGGGTTTTATGTTTTTGTCAAATCCCACAAGTTCGGCAGCTCACGTGATGTAATGCATTAATTCGCTTGTCGCCTTTTTGTGCTATAAGATTAATTTTACAAAGTTTCTGGCCATGCCTATGGGAGGTCTGAGGGAAATACCTGATATTGAAGGTAAATCCTGGTTTCCTTTTAAGTGGTTACGGGAGTGGGGAGTTTCTCTATTTCGGTATATTGATTACATCCGTTTTTGAAAATGTATTTAACGTGAACTATGTCCATTTGTTTGACAAAATTATACAAGAACTTCAAAGATGGGATGCACTTCCAACATCCTGGCTGGGTTGGATAGCTGTTCTTAAAATGAATGTCCTTCCTTATTTGCTATACCCCGTGTGCATGCTTCCTTTGATGTTTCCCAGGCAGATATTAAGAGACTTAATGGCTGGGTTAGCTCTTTTATTTGGCATCATAAGCGACTCTTTATCAAGCTAACCAAATTGCAACTACCCCACAGAGTGTGGGGAGTAGATGTCCCAGATTAAAAGCTATCAATTAAGCTTTTAGTTATCCTATATTAGTGTCTGGGACGCTGAGGACTCAGCGTCAATACAGTGAGACTTTGAACCCTCTCAGACAAAGTGAACCCTTATTAGTCTGTTGTTCTGAGACAAACTGACAGTAGTTATGGAGTATTGTCATAATCCAAAAAGTATCAATAAAGTTAAAGCATGAATGACAATGCATCAGTTCGAGGACAATGCAGTCTTAACCATGTTTCTTACCCCTATGATGGTATACCAAGTTGTCAACTGGGGATAATGGATTCCAGATTTAAACTGTGGGCAGCCAGGGGTGTACCTTGCTTGAGTGATTTAGAACTGGTAGAATCCCTACAGTTTGGATACAAGCCCTTGGGCCCAGCAAGTCCACGTCGACCCTTTGAAGAGTAGCCCACCCAGAACCATTCCCCTACCATCCTATATTTACACTGACTAATGCCCCAACTTTTACATCCCAGAACACTATGGGTGCTTTATCAACAGCCAATTCATCTAACCTGCGTATCTTGGATCTTGGTGCTGTGAGGCCGCAGTACTATCTATTGAGCCACCACATTTCATTTGAGGAGAAAGAATGATATCATTTGATCAAATAACTCGTAAGTATGGACTACCTAGTAGAGTCCTCTTCTGTATTTTGTTGCAGATCAGAGAATTGCTGTAAAAAAAAAACACACACACTTTTAAAAGACTCTTACAGATCTGATAGAGGGAAGAGGGTGTCTATTGCTTAGAATACACTCTCTGTCAGTACCCTTTATCATTGGTTGGAAAGTGTCCCCTCAGACGAGACTGTACAGCTTTGTGTTGTCTGCGAGAGAGACTTGTGGGTTCACAACACTTCGGAGACAAGGGAGGATATTTATGAAAATGCTGGAAGGATTTTGATCTGTAATAGGACCCATTTCATGCAGTTGAAAATTATTCATAGGGTCTATCTGACTCCAGATTGTCTCTCAAAATGCATAGTGGGATTATCTTCATCATGTTCTAAATGCAGAATGACTAGAAGCACTCTTACGCATTGCTTGTGGTCCTGTTGCAGGCTTCATCTATGTTGGAGCACTGTGTCAGGTGTGATAGAATGGGTCTTGGGGACTGAATTGGAGATGGACCTGGTTTCTCCTTTCCTGGGCCTGCCCAGGGTACTTTACACAGATGTAGATGTGAAAGAAATCATATCCTTACTTTCCGTGCTAGGACAAATATGTGTTGTGTTGGATGTCTGATCCCCGACCCCCCACCCACAACCACCCACCCAACCGTGCTTGTTGGTTCGTCGTAAGCTCTCCATGGAGAATATCCCTTTGGACTTTCTCACCAGTATGGTGCACCAAAAAACATAGCTATATATAAGACACAACAGCCCTTTTTGGGTTACTGCGATACAGGCTTATCTGCCACTCTAAGAAGGGCTTTTATACAGCCATGATGATATTGTTTAATGAATCTAATATCCAGAGACGAAAAACTATGAACATAAAAGTATGCATCAGCTAATGCTCTTGATGAACGAGAGCTATCTTTATGTTATGCTGAGCTGTATTATTTATTCATTATTTATTATTTAGTTTTGTTTTTTCTTCTGTCTGTGTAGTGTTTTAACTTGTTTTGTATGTACATGCAATTGGAATTTTTTCAGTTATTTGAGTTGTGTTGTTATTGGTTTATTATAATATTAAAAATTTCTTTATCAATAAAAATATTTTTGATTTAAAATGCTAACATTGATAGAATAGTCTCCCAGAGGAAACTCATTAGAGAGACCACTCATGGTGGTTTATCCTGAGGGTCACCTCATCTCGGGTGATGGGGTGAGGGTGAGAGAGCGTCCCGTTCATGGTAACCTCTGTCAGTGTGAGGAACTGAACCTGCGCTGTTGGCCTCCCTCTACATCACAAACCAGCCGTCCAGCCAACTGAGTGGGAGAATTATGTAGCTGTTACAGAGAGAAAAAATCACAGACAAAGGGTAAGAGAAACATTCATAACAAGGAAGGTTGTACAATTCAGATATCGGTCAAGATAAAGGCTGAGGGTAAAAACGTTCTCTGCTCGAAATTGTATTTTATAACAAGACGTGTTTAGAAGCTCTTTTTGGTTTAATATCATTAAGGTGAGTCAAGTGACATAACCAGAATTACTAAGTGTGATTGGATATCTATAAACATAAAATAAGTGTATATTTTTGTTCGGTCTGTGTACAGCATGCTGACCGTTGCATGCAAGTATAAAATGATGGAATATATTGCTAGGTATCCGTAACCATGGGAAATGCCCTCAAACAGGCGCTTCAAAAAACCAAGGATAAAAGTGCCTGAGTGCTGTCTGGCCATGGACAGGACCCAGGGGGTTGAATGGTTGAAAGTTCCTGTAACATGGAGCTGAGAAGACCATCAGTTCAGCGGGGACCTTATTAAATGCTAGACCACGTTTAAAGGGCTGAATGGCCTCAGCATGGTTTGAATTGTGTGTGATTTGAAAAACGTACTTCTCTATTCCTTCCTCTTATGTGTTACACACTGGGACACTGCCATTTTCCTGAAACTGGGAATCATTTGGAACATTATCTGGAACATTCCATAATCGGCATTCGCCAGAATATTCTATAACTGTGTGGGATGTTTTGCAAAGGCGAGAGATAGAGAGAGAGAGTAAGCGTTGCATGCAGTTGTGAGAGTGGGGGACCATGAGCCTTTTTCAGGGGTAGCTGTGATCACAGATATACAGTGATGTGAGGGAGCAGAGAGAATACGGTGACACCCATCCTGACAGAGCAGGGAAGGTTATTGATGCTTGTCCTGTATTACTGGACATTTCTTCAGACCTCAAATACTGCACTCAGCTAGGCGGTGAACTCAGACCATGCTTGGTGGGTCTAGTGCTGTGGCTCCTTCTGGGAAGAGAATGTTCTCCCTCTGTCCTCGCCCATCTAATACACCCGCCATGCTCCGTCAACAAACCATGTGTAATTGTCCCTTATCTGCCAATCTGCCATTTCCCTGCCATTGCTCTGTATCCACCTAATCCTTTCCTATCTGTGTATTTGTCCAAATGCCTTTTCAATGTTGTTATTGTACCCACTTCAATCACTTCCACCGGCAGCTCAGTCCATGTGGGTACCACACTCTGCGTAAAAAAGATGACCCTCAGGTTCCTGTTTATTTTTTTCCTCTCCAAACATGAACAGATGTCCTCTCGTCTTCGATTCCCCAACCTTGCAAAAAATTGAAGTATTCACCCCTGAGCACGTCTCTCATGATTTGATAAAATCTATGCTTCTATAAGAACCCTCTCAGTTCTACGCTGTAAAGAAATAAGTTCTAACCTGTCCAAATTCTCCCTATAACTCAACCCTTTAGGCCAAGAAACATCTTTGTAAATTCCTTCTACATTCTTTTTTGTTCAATAATATCCTTTCTAGAGCACGGTGAACAAAACTGAACACAATACTCCAACTGCAGCCTTACCAACATTCTGTACAACTGCAACATAACGTTCCAACTTCTATACTCAATGCCCTGATGAAGGCCAGTGTGCCAACAGCCTTCTTCACTGTCCTGTGTATCTGTGACCCAAATTTCAGATAATCATGCACCTGATCTCCAATGTCCTTTTGTTCCACTACACTCCTTAAGTCCCTCTCATTCATCATTAAACTCCTACCTGGATTTGACTTTCCAAAATGCAAGACGTCACACTTATCTATATTAAACTCCATTTGCTAATTCCGTCCCACTTTCCCAGCTGGTCAACGTACTGCTGCAATTTCTGATAAGGTTCCTCGCTATAAACGATGTCTCTAATTTTAGTGTCATCTGCACACATACTAACCTTGCATTGTGCACTCTGGTCCAAATCATTGATACAGATAACAAACAGCAATGGGCCCAGGACCGACCCCTGAGGTATTCCAATTGTCACAGGCTTCCAGTCCGACAAGCATACTTTCACCATAGCCGTTTGCTTCATAACGTCAAGCCAAGTGTATCGCTAATTTGCCAGTTCACCTTGGATTTCATGCGATCTAACCTTCTAGAGCGGCCTACTATGTGGATCCTTATCAAAGGTCTTACTGAAATCCAAATAGAAGATGTCTACCACCCTGCGCTCGTCAACGCCCCTGGTCACTTCCTCAAAAACCTCTTACAAAATTTGTAAGACAGGATCTGCCACGCACAAAACCATGCTGACTGCTCCAAGTCAAACTCTGTATTTCCAAATGCATGCACATTTTATCTTTCAGAAGATTCTCAAGTGGTTTAGCGAAAACAGGTGTGAAGCTTACTGGTCTATCTTTCCTGGGTTTTTCTTTGCAGCCATTCTTGAATATGTCACAACGTTTGCTACTGCCCAGACTTCCGGTATCTTGGCCCGTAAGCTTTATCTCTAGCCTCTTGCAGTCCTCTTGGATGTATCTGGTCAGGACCAAGAGATTTGTCTCTAATATGTCCAACAGAAACTCTACTGTGATATGGACAGTACCAAGATTTGACAACTAACCTCCTAAAGGTCACAGGTCTTCATGTCTTTCTTCATGGTAAACACAGAGGGGAAATTGAGGAATTCACCAATCTCTTGAGGTTTTACACATGCATGCCTATTTTGGATTTTAAAGCATCCTATTCTCTCCCTAGTTGTTCTTTATCTTTACTATACTGAATTTGGATTCACTCTAAATTTCTCAGCCAAGGCTATCCCATACCCCCTTTCACCTTGCTGATTTCCTTCTTCAGTAAACTCCTCTATCCCCTGTATACCTCCAGGGATTCCCTTGATCCGAGCTGCCTGAACCTGAGCCACGCCTCCTTTTTTTCTGGTCAGAGCCTCAATATCTCTTGACATCCAGGGTTCTCTCTTCCAGTCTCACATTGCCTTCACCCTCACAGGAAAATGGAAACCTTGAACTCGAGCTATCTCACTTTTAAAGCCCTCCCACTTGCTCAAAATCATTTTACCTCGAAACAAACAACTCTAATCATCCCCTGCAATCCCCTGTCTAATTCCAACAACATACGCCTTGCCAAAATTTAAAAGTTGAATCTGTGGATCAATGTTGACCCTCCCATAACTATTTTAAAATTAATACAACTCTAACCACTTTTCCCAAAATGCTCCCCCACTTTATCTCCACCTATCCTGCCCTATTTCCCAACAGTAGGTCGAATTTGTTCCTTCCCGAGTAGGTTATTCTATATATTGATTGTGGAAACTTTCCTGAACACACTTAACAAATTACGTTCCATCTAAGTTCTTAACCATCTGGAAGTCCCAGTCTATGTTCGGAAAATTGAAATCACCTATTATAACAATCCTGTTTCTCCTGCAAGTCTCCCCAGTCTCCCTGTATATTTCTTCCTTAATTCCCATTGTTAATTTGGAGGCTTATATTGCAACCGCTATAACATTACCATCCCCCTCTAACGACTTCGTACCATTCACGAAACATCATTGGATATTATCTCAGTTATTTCAACTTTAAAACCTGATGTGATACTCGCCTTAAACTGTTTCCATTGACGTTTCTCCATCGCAGGCATAGTGGAGATATGGAGCTGTAAATGGATTGGAGCTGCACATTCTGTCACTTCCAACATTTGGCTGCAAGTTTCCCCACACTGGGCAGCGACCTAATACAGTGTTACCGAACAATGCTACATGCCTGGATTGAGATAAGAACGAACAAGTGCAGTCTGCACAGCTCCCCACGCTGGACATTTAGCCCATGATAATAGATCAAGCATTGGTGTGGGCTGCACAGAGTTCCATTCTGGGTATTGCTGGGTTGCATTCAGCAGTACGCTAGTCGGATCTACTCAATGCTCCATCCTGAAAGTATAATGGATGGAGTGGTTATGTGAGTTGGATTGCAAATGTGAGAGAGCTAAACATCTGGCAATACCTTTATTTTTTGTTTTCAATCTTGTGTTTGGACCCTGTGTCCCAGCCTCGAGCAGTTGAATGACTGCCTCCTCTTTCTGTGTCCCCGTCCTGTTCCTGTGACCCAGTCTCGCGGAGTTGAATGACTGCCTCCTGTTCCTGTGTCTCAGTCTCGAGCAGTTGAATGACTGTCTCCTGTTCCTGTGTCCCATTCACGAGCAGTTGAATGACTGCCTCCTGTTCCTGTGTCCCAGTCTCGAGCATGTTGAGTCACTGCCTCCTGTTCCTGTGTCCCTAATCGATGTTGTGTGAAAGTAGATGTCCTCCTCCTGCTCCACAGTTACAGGCTCCAATAGGTCTGTGCTCAACTGCTGCTTCTGTGGAATGGAGTTGAGGGACTGAAGCCTCTTCACATTCTTTACCGTTTTTCTTGAGTAAAAGCCCTTATACTATTTAAAATATATTTCTTCCTTCTCTCACTGTTGTAATCTCCTCGACATCAAATACTGAGGAGAAATACTTGTTTAGTGACCCTCCCATCTCCTATGGTTACGCACATAGGTAGCCTTACTGACCTGTAAGGTGCCCTATTCTCTCCTTAGTTAATATTTTGCCATTAAAGGACGTGTACTGTTGCTTCAATGCCTCGTTAACCCTATTTCTAAAGCCATCTCATGTCCATATTTTTCTGGCTGGAGTTCCCCATTGACTATACACTTACTGCCCTTATACCCCTCTCGGGACTCACTTGATCTCAGCTCTGTTTACCTGACATATGCCTCCTTCCTTACCTTGACCAGAGCATCAATATATCTAGCCATCCAGCACTCCCTGCACCCACCAGCCTTGCCCATCTCACTAATAGGAACACGATGGTTCTGGACTCTCTGACACCAAGTTGTAATCGCCTTGCATTTTCCAACCATCCCTTTACCTGTGAATAGGGTATCCTAATTAACCTTTCACAGGGCTCATCTAACACTTTCAAAATTGACCTTATTCAAAGTAGGAACTTTAATGTTTACATCAGGTCGTTCCTATTCCACAGCTAGTTTGAAACTAATATTTATGTGTAACAGATTTGAAAGTTAAATAAACACTTCCTGCCCCTCTGGAACAGGTTCGAGAGGCTGAATAGGCTCCTCCTGTCCCTCTGTAATAGACTGGAGAGGCTGAATGACCTCCTCATGTCCCTCTGAAATAGACTCAAGAGACTTCATGGCATCCTCCTGTCCCTGTGTAACAGACCCGAGACATCAAATGACACAGCAACCCGTGGATTACGCACTGCCGGTAAACTGTATCTAATGGCGGTCCAACCATTCTCAGTTACAGAAACACAGAGAACACAATGTACTCCAGGTGCCCTGTCAGTAACACCTCATACAGCTGCAGTGACACATCTCTTTGTTTTGAATGATTCTGTTGGCAAAATGTGCCAATATTCCAGTTTTCCACCTTTTCAAGTAGCAACAGACTAATATGGGCTAAATGGCTTTCTCTTATCCCTCTGTAAGGCCCATAGGAACAGAATTGTTTTGGCCAGTTCCTGAGCAGCAGTCTCAATGCTCTGTCTCAAGGTTATGAAAGGATTTGATAACAGGGCATTAAAACCATGAGTAGCCTCACACTGGTCAATAAGTACCGCACTTTGTGTTCAGGTATCTAGAAACTTGCCCACCCGACTTCTTATTATGCAGCCGATCTGTTTTTTTATATAACCGCCTCCTTTCATAAACAGAGTGGGACATATATAGACTGCTGCAGTGTTCTGTTAATATTCTCATATACAAGGAAAAAAAGATCAAAAAGATTGAAAGATTTATGGTCCATCCCTCAGCAACCCTCAACTATTCCATCCAAAACCAATAAATGAAAAGTGATGTATGGAACTTGTTAACTGAGTCTGTTTGTTCAGTGACTGTGATTAATGCCAACCTCCATGGATTCTAATTATCACAGTGGAGAGTTTCCATCTTTTAATGATAAATAGCCTCCGTACAATGTGTCAACCCACAACATGAGCGGGACCATCACCGACAGCACTGCCGGGGATCTGCAGATCCAGAGAGTGGGGGAGGAGAGATCAGACTCTTAGGAGAGAACATTAGACGGGAATGTTCCAACAATGGATCAGAATGTGAGAACATTAGACTGGAATATTCAAACAATGGATCAGAATCTGGGAACATTAGACTGGAATATTCCAACAATGGATCAGAATCTGGGAACATTAGACTGGAATATTCCAACAATGGATCATAATCTGAGAACATTAGAGAGGAATATTTCAACAATAGACAGGAGCTTATCATATTATGCTTGGTATCTTTCTGCAGTTGATTGGTTGTCATTATCATGGCGGATCTATTACGCTCTTCTCATTTTTAAATACTTCTATTATCCCTTCCTGGCTATCGTTGGTGTTCCTGGTGAGTGTCACTGTCCAGATTTTGTTTTCTATAAACCAGTTATGACTGTATTACTGTTATTTCATATAGTCTACACTTCTTGCCAAAATTATTGTTCCAGTGGAATCTCTCAATCCAGATATTCACTTTACAGACCACTACTAACTGACATCAATGAAGGTGTTCAATTACTGTCTCGCTCTCTGCTCTGGCAGTGTTATTCCGGGTCTCTATGTTGACCTATTCTGTTTCAGGGGAGAACCACAATTCATTATATCATTGCCTTTGCTGTTAAGAGCATGGAGGTCATTGTCTACTGTTCTGGTTACAAACTCCACTTCCTCTACTGTTTCCATCCCATCCCTGGACAATATCTGCAGCAGAAGCAGACACGTCACAAATGTGGGAGATCCCTTTGACACTGAGTTGATTCTTGACACCATTCCTTGATCATTTCTAACTTGAGATACTCATCACTCCAGAATATGTCTCACTGGTTTATTCCATCTGCTGTTTGAATCATGAGATATGAAATACAGTCTTAATGAAGGCAAAAATCTGCTGCTGATGCTCCCGGCTTCAAACCTGCCCAAACAAATCTGATTCAAACTCACACCAAACTCCCATCCATCTGTCATTCATGCACGCTGACGTATATTGCTGCTGTGTCTGGCAATGCCTTTATTTTACCATTCTCAAACACTTTACCTTATCTGTCCATGAAACTTCCCTCGTTCTCTCTGCTGATTAATAAAAAGCCTGCCAGTTGTTCGTATTTAAAATTGTTTTCTTCATGTGCGTTCTTTCTCAGACAATGAGTTTCTCATTTAACCACGCCAACCACGCGCACACATGCACTCTCTCTCTCTCTCTCTCTCTCTGATGAACCAAGCAGAGAGAGCAAACCTTCCCACTGTAGGCAGTAACCTGATGTGAATATAGTTAGCATATGATAGTAAAGTTTGCAATACTCTCATACTGGGCAGATAGTGTAGTTTACTGAGCAACACGCGAGCATGATTTGCACAGCCCTCCATACGGGGATGTCATCTTGTCCCAGTTAATGTTGTTTGTGGTGTTCTGTGAAGCAGATTCAGAATTTGATGTAACAAACCATTTCAGCTAATCTAGCAATGCCTTTATTGAATGTTCTCATTCTTGTAATTTTACTCACGAAGATCTCACTTCTCCAGTTAGTCCCACTACCCTGACTTGTTCCCCATATTTCCATAACATCTTTTTAGTTAATTAACTGTCTGTACCTTTGTATATTTCCCTGGCCTTGGGCTTTGGCTCCCTAATGTATCGAGTGCTGGCATTGTGCAGCTCAGAAATAATGAAATGGGGTGTGATAAGCGGTTGTTCACTTCCTGGTATGTCCCATATGATGGTCCATGGTTAGGCGTGTTTCAGAAGTTATGAGAAACATCCTTGTAACTTGGTCAGTACCTGTGGCTGTCCCTCTCTGGTGATCTTGCGATCAGTAACACGAGGAAGCCCACTGAGTAAAGGACCAGGCATCTAAATTGCCTGATAATGCTGTCACTTTTTTAAATAAAAGGTTATTTTATCCTTTTTTTTGTAAGAGATCTTAAAGGCCAAACTGCCTACTGAAAACGGCTCAAGTAAATAAATTACGGGGCGTTTAGTGTTTTTAAAAATAAATTGTAGTAACAATGGCCAGCTGGCACAGACCAGGCTTTCTAGGTTTCTTTTTATTGTTGCTACAACAATCACCAGGTGCTTGGGGTCCCAGAAGGTTGTAAGTTTTAGTAAATTATCCCGAGCTGCTATTCTGTCTGGAACCTCACTTGATGCTGTTTCCTCCTGGATTGGAGAACCGTATGCAAGAACACATGTCTGAATGTTCCTTTTTACCAAGAGGTGTGTTTAGGTGATGTTAGTATATTGGACCAGTTCATTTGTAGAAGGTACTGCATCCATTATTCGGTGAAGATTTCCAATATTTAAGTTATTCTAAATTCCTCTTCATTTTGTCTGGATTTTCATTAGAGTGTTTAAGTATATTGCGTTTTACTTAATGGTGAGTGGTTTGACTAGTAGCATCACATCTGGAACTCCCACTTCACATCTACCATTAAAATAAGGAAAGATCGGCATCCAAGCTACCTTCTTAAAATAGTTTGAGGCGGTCTGGTTGGTCTATAGCAAACTGGGGTCTCTTGTCTGGTTCTAAGTCGATAATACCAAATTGGGTTTACAATTACAATCCATACAGTATGCAAACAGGCCATTCGAACCAACATGTCCACACCGACCCTACGAGGAGTAACCTACCCAGACCCATTCCTTTACCCTATTGTTACACATCTACCCCGACTAAGGCACCTAACCCACGCATCCCTGAAAACTATGAACAATTTATCATGGCCAATACACCTGACATGCACATCTTTGGATTGTGGGAGGAAACCAAAGCATCCAGAATAAGCTCATGCAGACACTGGAGAGTATGCACCAGGAGACTATTGAGTTCAAAGGTCGCATATGGTAGCTGCTAGTGTCTTCTTTCCCGATGTTGAATTCGGTTAGCATTTTTTGTATAAACATTCAGTCAGCAAGAGTTCTCTGTGTGTGGAAAAGTGAAGTTGGGGGTTTTACAAAAGATAATGAAGGCAAAACTGTAGGAATTGACAGACAAGCTGGAGTTGGGGTTGCGATTGTCTGTGAGAAAATGTGAGATAATTACAGCGATAGCTCGGCAATTACATTTGGTGGAACCGCCATCAGACTCTTTGGAAATGGCTGGGATTCAATTTCAAATGAGGCACCTTGAACATGAGAAGGAATTGAAACAGTTTGAATTATGGTGAAAAGTAGAAATAAAAGAAAGGGAAATGAAGAAGAAAAAGAGAAAAGGACAGAAGAAAAGCAGAGAGTTTCAACTTGAAAAATTAGCAATTAGAGAGGAAAGTGGACATAGATGGCGGAGATGAAGATAGACGGTCGGCTGGATGAGGAGGATAGTGAGGTTGAGCAACCCTATTGTAAATAATGGTCTAATGGGGATCTGTTTAAATGCATCCAGGCATTCTCTAAATTTGATGAGAAGGATGGTGAAGCCTTTTGAATTTCGTTTGAGAAGTGGCTAAGCAAATGCAGACACCAGTGGCCATGTGGATTTAGTTGATCCAAACAAAGCTGATAGGTATTTGCATCCCTATTGGATGAGGTATCTGGCCAGTATGGAGTGGCCAGTATGCCATCTGAAAGTGCATATGAGCTTGGGCCAGAAGCTGACAGACAGCATTACAGGAATCTCAAAAAGGGTCTCTGGTTAAACGCGCATTGAGTTTGAAAGGATCAAACAAAGTAATTTTGAAAGGTGGGTAAAGGTATTAAAAACAGATCAACCCTATGACATTCTTAGAGAGATTCTTATTTTGGAGAAGTTCAACAATTCACTTCCTGCAGTCGTGAGAACTCGTGTGGAAGAGCTGAGAGTTAAAGTGGCAAGGTGAGAAGCTGAAATGGTCGATGATGCTGATTGAGTTCAGAAATCAAAGTTTGGTTTCTGTGAGAGATTTATGTGTTGTTTATGGCGTTGTGGTTGGAGTGCCAGGCCTCTAGGAATTCTCTGGCAAGCATTTGCTTAGCCTGTCCCAGGATAGATGTGTTGTCCCAGTCAAAATAGTGATTTTTTTCATCCGTGTGTAGGGCTACGAGGGAGGGAGTGTCGGGTCTTTTTGTGGCCAGCTGGTGTTCGTGTATCCTGGTGGTTAACTTTCTTCCTGTTTGTCCTACGTAGTGTTTGTGGCTGTCCTTGCATGGAATTTGTGGATGTCATTGGTTTTGTCCATGGGTTGTACTGTGTCTTTTAAGTTTGTTAGTTTTTGTTTTAGAGTGTTGGTGGGTTTGGGTGCTACGAAGATTCCGAGGGGTCTCAGTAGTCTGGTTGTCATTTCTGAAACTTCTTTGATGTATGGTAAGGTGGTTAGGGTTCTGGCTGTGTTTGGTCTGATTGTCGTGGTTTGTCCTTGAGGAATCTGCGCACTGTATTTCTTGAGTATCTGTTCATCTTGAATACGTCGTATAGGTGGTTCTCCGCTGTTTTGCGTATCTTGTTTGAGCTACTGTGTGTGGTAGTTCGTTGGAATAGTGTCCTGATACAGCTTCGTTTGTGTGTGTTGGGATGATTGCTGGTGTAGTTAAGTATTTGGTCAGTGTTTGTCGGTTTTCTCTATATGCACGTTCGTAGTTCTCCATTGTCCTTTCTTTCGACTGTGACGTCCAGGAATGAGAGTTTGTTGTCGGTTTCTTCCTCCTTGGTGACCTTTATGCCTGTGAGAGTGTTGTTGATTATGTTAAATGTCTCTTCTATCTTGTTTCATTTTGTGATCACAAAAGTGTCATCTACATAGCGAACCCAGATCATTGGTTTGATGATTGGTAGGGCTGTTTGTTCCAGTCCTTGCATTACAGCTTCTGTTATGAATCCTGATAAAGTGGAGAACCCATGGGTGTGTTGTTGGTTTGCTTGTAGACTATGTTGTTGAAGGTGAAGTGGGTGGTGAGGCACAGGTCCATTAGCTTCATGATGTTTTCGTTGGTAATGTGATTGATGGTGGTTGGTGTGTGTGTGATGGTCTCTTCTAAAAGTGTGGTAAGTGTTTCCGTTGGCAGGTCGATGTTAAAGGAGGTGAACAGTGCTGTTATGTCGAATGTGATCATTGCTTCGTCTTCCTCTATGTTGGCGTTTTTGATGATTTTTAGGACTTCCTGGTTGGAGTGGATGGAGTGTTGTGACTCTTCTACTAGGTATTTTAGTCTTGCGTGTAGTTCTTTGGCTAGTCTGTAAATTGGTGTTCCGGCTAGTGTGACTATGGGTCTGAGGGGGGCTCCTGGTTTATGGATTCTTGGTAGTCCGTAGAATTGTGGGGTGCTGGTCCCATCGGGTTTCATTTTCTGGGATTCTGTCTTGTTTAATTGTGCGGAATTGTGTAATTTTCTTAGCAGATAAGTAATTTTGTTTCCTAGTTGTGTGGTCGGGTCAAGCGCCACCTGTTGGTAGGTGTTGGTGCCTGCGAGTAGTGCATTAGATTTTTCTATGTAGTCCCTTCTGTTCAGGATGACTGTGAGCGACCTTTGTCTTCAGGTAATATAATGATGTTTTTGTCTTTTTTGAGGTTTTCTAGGGCTTTCTTTTCTTGTGTGGTCAGTTTGTTTCCTTCCCTCTTTCGGCTGAGAATAGGTGCAACTGTCTGTCTGATCGTTTGTTGTGTTTCTTCCATGAGATTGTTGTCCTTCAATGTGGTTTCTAATGGCGCCAGTAATTCCTTCTTGTCAGCGTCTCGGTAATTGTAATTTAATCCTTTGACTAGTAGCGCTTTTTCTGTGTCTGATAGGGTCCGGTCTGATAAGTTCTTTATCCATGCCCCTGTGTTAGCGGTTTTGTGTTTTTTTTGTGAGTTTGTCCAGTTTTTTCTTCACGTCCCGATTTTTCTTTATCTGTCTTTGTCGGTGTTTGGTGTTGATGGCTTGTTCCATCACGTCTGACCATACTTGGTTTGTTGCTTGTTTGAATAACGGCTTTTGGCACGCAATTTCCCGTTTGTATTTTCAGAGTCTGTGGTGGACGTCATTGATTAATTCTCGGAGCATGCTGCGGCCGTTTTGTTCTGTTAAACTTTTGGCTTGAGGTGCTTTTATCGGCGTGTATATTGCAGACATTTTGGCAGTAGTTGTTTTCTTAAACATTCATGCAGAAAGTACAGTTGTTCGCGGGTGGAACTCTCTCGGATGGCATTCCTTTCCCATCTACGGGCAAGTTGTAGTGTGTTGCGCTCATGGCTTTTGCAAGGTTTGTGAAGGTTTGTAGCTCAGGTTGAGATTTAGGATGTTGGTTTGCTCGCTGAGCTGTAGGTCTGATATCCAGACGTTTCATTACCTGGCTAGGTAACATCAATGGTGGCGACCTCCAAGTGAAGCGAAGCTGTTGTCTCCTGCTTTCTATTTATATCTTTCTCCTGGATGGGGTTCCTGAGGTTTGTGGTGATGTCATTTCCGGTTCGTTTTCTGAGGAGTTGATAGATGGCATCTAGATCTATGTGTTTGTTTATGTCGTTGTGGTTGGAGTGCCAGGCCTTTAGGAATTCTCTGGCATGTCTTTGCTTAGCCTGTCCCAGGATAGATGTGTTGTCCCAGTCAAAATGGTGGGTTTTCTTTGTGGTGGCACTCCAAACACAACGCCAGAAACAAACTTATAGATTTAGATGCCATCTATCAATCTCTCAGAAAACGAACAGGAAATGACATCACCACAAACCCCAGGACACCACATCCAGGAGAAAGATATAAATAGAAATCAGGAGACAACAGCTTCGCTTCACTTGGAGGTCGCCACAGATGATGTTACCTCGCCAGGTAACGAAATGTCTGGATATCAAACCCACAGATCAGCGAGCAAACATACACCCTAAAAGCCCCATATTTCTTCACTTTAATTTTCCTTGCTAAATGTTGGCCCATTCACCCAACCTATCCATATAGATTTAAAATCTCTTGCACCATCATTCTTAAGTAATTTCCCATCCATGTTAGTGTCATCTGAAAATGTGGCATCGTATTTTCGATCCCATCAACAGTGTACAGTCATTCCATCGATCGCAAATGGTTGAGACACGAGTCCTGAAATCAATGTCACCCCACAAATTGCATTTGCCAAAAGTAAATTATGCATTTATTCCATCTGACTCCATTTTGTTGGGTAACCAATCCTCCATCCAAGCTAATAAATTACTCCTCGACCCATGTTGTCTGATCTTACCACTTACTCTTTGGAGAAGCGACACATCCAATGCCTTCAGGAAGGCTATATATGTTCCATCTCCAGGATTCCCACGACCCACCTTGTTTGTGACATCTTCAAATAGCTCAAGCAAACAATTCAGACACGGTTTAGTCTTCGTAAAACCATGTTGACTCTGATGGATTGTGGTTTAACTTTGCAAATGTCCTGAACAATGGACTCTAACAATTTGCCTTAAATTACAATAGTTTATTGTTACACTTTCGTCCCTAATGTATACCATTATTACAAGTTCTTCCCTTTCGAAAAGCTTTACGATTTCTTTGAATCCCTGTTTAAAAGGCACACGTTTTTAAGAGATCTGGTCCAAATGCTGTGTAAGAGCCACGTGTGGCTGAATGGACTCATCATCCTGCTGGTGTACACACTCGATGGGCTGACGTCTTTCTGGTGTTCCCATGTTGCCATCTCCAAGGCCAGAATGACATCCTCCTGTTGATGCTTTAGAGGATTGGGAGATTATGGAATCTTACTGTTGCTGTGTAACATTTTGAGGGGCTGATGGGTCTTCTCATACTTCTCTATAACAGGTGGAAATACTGAACGGTCTCCTCATCCAGAGATGGGACCGAGGGATTGATTGGTCTTGTCTTGTTCCCACACAACAGACACGTGTCTAAATTGCCTCTTCCTTTCTCATGAAAGAAGAGTCAGGTAGTTTTTAATCCTTATCCAATTCCCTTGCAATCGGCTCGGTGAGTCTGAATGGCCTCCTGTTATCCCAGTGTAACAATCTCCACTCACTGTGTGACATCTTCCAGTTCCTATGTTACAGACTTGAGGAGGCTGAATGGACTGATCCTGTTGCTGTTCAACAGGATATTGGTGCAGCATGGCCTAATGTTATAGGCTCGACTGGCTGATTGGCCTCCTTCTCTAAATGTATATCAGGCTCCAGGGGCTGAATAGCCTCATCCTGTTTTGGTGCAACAGGGTCGAAGGTCTGAATATCCTCCTGTTGTTCCTGTGTAACAGGCTGGAGAACGGAACGGATTCCTCCACTATCTGTGTAATTCACTTCACTCGTTCACTCCTTCTGCCATTTATGTTCAAATAAGATCATCTTGAATCTTTGTAAACTCCAATGGCTACTCGGTCAACCTGATCATCATTTCATTATAAGCTAGCACCTTCATTGCAGGAATCAGTTGAGGGAACCATCTCTGAGCTGCTTCCAATGTAACAACATCCTTTCTTCATTGAAGAGATTAAATCTGTACACACTATTCTAGATGTGATCTCACTAAGAGCCTGTACAACAGCAGCAACACTTTACCGGCCTGCTGGAAGGTTCCCACCTAGGTTAGAGCTGTCTCAGCCCTCTGGGGGAATACAGAGCATTGTTGGAAGATCATTGCCCTTCTCTACTCCACTGCATAACGGGAGATCTGGAGTAATTAAAGTTTGAGAAGATCATAAATGATGTGACGAGATGATCTCTGCCATCAATCTCCCCAGAGCCCACATCGCTCAGATTCCACAGAATCTACTAAGGTGGAGATTAAAAAAAAGCAAGGAGGAGCAAACATTGATGGGAGTTATATATCAAAGTGAAAGCTGCAATACACATATTTTGGTTATGTTATAAAACAGGAAATGAGATACACACATTTGTGGCTACTGCAGTGATAATGTACTGTTTAAGTTATATCTAAACTCTGTTAACCCAATTGAATGCTAATGCTGGGAAAAATGGATTTCATGACCACGTGTGAGATGGTTTACATGAGCATTATGTTAAGCACTGAGCTCGATATCAGGTTATTTACGAATTGGTGTTGAGTGATCAGAAGAGCTAATTGAAAAATTTGCTGGAAAGGACATTTTGGGAACAGTGATCACAATGTACTGGCTTTCTTTAATGCTGTTTGAGAACATGACAGTTTTTGTTTTATTTGAAGTAACTGTTATAAATATGAGTCATGCAAGCCAACAAGGTGTGAGGAGAAAGTCGGGACTACAGATGCTGGAGATCAGAGGGGAAGAGTGTGGTGATGGAAAAGCACAGTCAGGCAGCATACTAAGAGCAGATAAATCGATGTTTCGGGCATAAGGCCTTCATCAGGAATGAAGCTTATATGCCCAGGGGGCTGAGGGATAAATGAGAAGGGGGTGAGGCAGGGGGGAGATTAGCAGGGATTGTGGGAGGTAGATGAAGGTGGGGTTGAAAGTGATAGGTGATGAAGGGAGACAGACCGCCTCATCTACTGCATCCATTGAACACAATGTGTTCTTCTCTACATTGGCGAGGCAGAAGGTCAACTTGTGGAACATTTCAGAGAACATCTCTGGGACAGCCTCATTGAACAATTCCATCGCCTTGTGGCTGAGCACTTTAACTCCCCTTCCCACTCTGCCAAGGACATGAGGGCCCTGGACCTGCTCCATCGCCAAATCCGAGCCACCAGAAGCCTGCAGGAAGAAAGCCTCCTCTTCTGCCTTGGGACCCTCCAAACACAGGGGATCATAGTGGATTTCCCCATTTCCCCTAATCCCACCCTATCCCACTCCAACCCTCCAAGTCAGCATCGCCCTTTTGTACATTCCTATGCGTCCACCTTCCTTGCTATCAATCTGGTCCACCCTCCTCTCCGATTAACACTTACAACCCCACCTTCACTTACCTATTTGATGAAAGGAGGCAGCTTTGAAAAATGCCAAGTTGTAGTAATCCAGTGGATTCAGAGAAATGTAAGACTCAGCAAAGGATGACCAAGAAACTGAGAAGAAAATCGAAAAGAGAAAAAGCATGCAAACGAAAGAAAAACATAAAAACTGCTAAAAAGCATCTATCAATGTATGAAAAAAAATAAAAACAAGGTCAAATGTGGAACAGTTGGTGTGCGTTCAGGATAGTTTATTGCAGAGAACAGAGAAATCGCAGAGAAAAGAAACAGTTTATTTGCGTCTATCTTCATTGGAAGAATGTCCAGAAATTCTTCCAGAAATACCAAGTGACCATGGGACTTGTGTAAGTAAAGTCTAAGATTATTCTTATCAATGTTGAGGTCATCTTTGCAAAGGAAGCTGGATTGAGTATTTATAAATCTGACAGACCAGATGTACTTCATACAAGGATTTATGAGGAATCAGCAATAGACATGTTGATTGCATCGTGGATTTTTACTTTATCTTCCGACACATTCTCGAAAGTCATTTAGCCAATCTGTATAAGGCAAAGGTTACAAATATTATCCAACCATTTAAGAAAGGATGAAGATGGAGAGGGGTGAACTACAGAGCAGTTATCTTGTCATCCGCAGTCGGGTGTCTGTTGGACTCGATTACAAAGAACACGCGACTACACATGTAGAAGGTAATAACATAACTTGGGAGGGTGAGAATATACCGATGAAAGGAAAACCAAAAGTGGCAAACATTTTTTTTGGAATGGTTTGAAGATGATTCTTGTGGACATAGGCAATGAAGAACCATTGGATAACATAGAGTTGAATATTCGTGAGATTTTTTAAAAAAAACTCACACAGTAAGCTCATAAAAAAGGTTAAAGCGAGAGGTATTAGGAAGAACATATGAAAATAGCAAAGAAAAAATTCGTTTTACATTCAGGTGATTGTAATTGGAATATAGAAGACGTCATGCACCAGTTGTATCGAGTGTTGATGAGAGTATTTTGTATTGTTCGGAGTCCCAATCTAAGAAATAAGATATTGACTACAGAGGAACTGCAAAAGGTATTATTTAGATTCATCCCTAAAACGGCAAGATTTTCTGATGTGGAAACTCACCCTGTGATCTCGAGTTTTGAAACATGAGAGGTGGTTGCAGTGAAACTTAGAAACACAGAGGGGACTGAATAACAGGGACATGGAGAAGTACAAGTAGGCGAGATCTGGGAGAATCCCAGGAGATTCTACACGGACAAGTAGAGCAGAATAATCAGCAAACAGTTAGTGTCCATTCGAAACCAAAGCGGCAATCTGTGTGTCAAGCTGGAGAACATTGATGGACTGTTACATGAGACCTTCACATCTATTTTACTTTAGAGACGGAGAAGACAAGTACAGAATTCAAGGAGATGGATGGGGGAACTCTTGAACAGATTGATGTAAAATACGAGAAAGGATTTGAGGCTTTGTTCTGTATAAATTTGGACCTAACTCCATGTCTGAATGAGTTGTATCACAGGCGGCTGTTGGGGTGAATGGAGGAAAGACACTGACTGAATATTTTAATTAGGATCTGACCATAGGGGAGGTGCCAGAGAACTGGAGAACTGCTAACACGATTCCACTTCACAGTTCGGGTGGGAGAGATAGACCAGGGAACTATAGACGAGCGGGTATTAGGTCACTGTTAAGGAAACTACTGGAGAAAATAGGGAAGGAGAAAATTGAACTCCAATAAGAGTCGAAAGGTCTGATCAGGGATAATCATCATGACTTTATCAGAAGGAAGTGGCATCTAATTGATTTGATTGAATTAGTTTGAGGAGGTCGGTTGTTTAGCTTTGTAGGGAAGCCTTTGACAAATTTCCAGCTGGGAAACTGAAAAATTACGTAAAATCTCACAATATAAATGATAACTTGACAAGTTACAACGAAAATTGTCTTAGTGGCAGGAGGCAGAGGGTAGTGAGAGAAGGCTGTTTGTGTGACTGGAGACCAGTGTCCCCTGGTGTACCACAGGGATCAGTGATGTGTCCCTTATTGTTTGTGTTATTCATAACAAAAACAAATGTGAATGTGGAGGGGGCTAGGTGGAGAGGCAGGGAGGTGTGATAAGTAAGTGTACATTTGACATAAAGATTGACCAGTTGGTCCGCAGTGAGCGGGACGGCCTTAAGTTACAGGAAGATGCAGATGAAATGGTCAGATGGGCAGATCAATAACAGGTACAATGTTACCTTGATAAATATGAGGTGATGCACATTGGGAGAAGGAACCAGGCAGTGGAGGACTCAATGAATGGCAGCACACTGGGAAGCTCAGATTGTGCTTCTCCACACATCCCTGAATGTGACTGGACAGGTTAATGCTTAAAAATGTGTTGCTGGAAAAGCGCAACAGGCCAGGCAGCATCAAAGGAGCAGGAGAATTGACGTTTCGGAAATATTCGTGAAGAAGGGCTTATGCTCGAAACAACGATTCTCCTGCTCCTTTGATGCTACCTGACCTGCTGCGCTTTTCCAGCAACACATTTTTTAAGCACTGATCTCCAGCATCTGCAGTCCTCACTTTCTGCTGGGCAGGTTAATGGACTAGTTAAGAATTGGGCCTTGAGTATTGTGTTTCCTAATCAGGGTGGAGATATAAGACCTTTACAGGGCTTTGGTTCGGCCAAAATGGAATACTATATGTAGCTCTGGGAGCCACATTCCAGGAAGGATGTGATTGCACTGGAGAGGGTGCAGAGGTGATTCACCAGGATGTTCCCTGGGGTAGAGCATATCAGCTATGGAGAGAGGCTGGATAAGCTCGGGTTGTTTACTTTGGAGCAGAGAAAGCTGAGGGGTCAGTGATTCAGAAGGATAAGATTATAAGCGACACGGACAGGGGGGATAGACAGCAGCTGTTCCTTTTAGTCAGAGGGTCAAGAACAAAGGAGCACACTTTTAAAGTGAAAAGTTTGAGGTTCAGAGATGATTTAAACATTTTTTCATGTTGATGTGTGGGCTTCTGGGATTACTTCCTGAGAGGGGAATTATCACGAGTAACCTCACAATCGTTAAAAAGTACTTGGACAAGCACTTGGAAGTGTTTTAACATTCCAGGCTATGGGACTGCTGGAGAAATTGGGACTAATATAGATCGTGCTGTACTTCTGTCGGCACAGAGTCTTTGCTCCCGTGAGTGTACCATGTGGAAGGTCAATTATTGGAGCATTTTAAGGCAGGAATTGATGGGTTTCTGAAGAGTTATATTCATAAGGGTTATAAGTGTGAACTGTAATAGCTTGTTAAATTATGTCAATGTGAGAAATATGAGAAAACAAGTGTAGTTTCCTTACAGTTTGGAACCAGAGAATGGAGAATGGGGAACAGGGAAATGGCAGAACTATGACGCCACTACTTCAGTTCTGTCTTCACAGAACTTCCGAACAATATAAGGAAAACCAAGTCTGATGTGGGAAAATGATAGAGTACGTGGAACATAGAACATAGTAAGTAAATGGTTTAGCAGAAATTATTGTGGCTGAAAGTAATGGTCATAGACAACACTAACATAGATTTATGAAATGGGAATTATGTTTGAGAAGCAGACTGGCTGACAAATGAAAGAGCAGTAATGGATGTAAAACATTTTGATTTTTAGGAAAATGTTGGTAAAGCTCCAAGCCCAATATGCAATATCAAATCTGAGTAGATTGGGGCTAATATATGGACATGTTTTGAGAATGGGACAGCTGGCAGTAAACAGTGAATAGAAATAAACAGACTCATCAAGCAACAGCCTGACATTGTCTCTAAGGTATGATTCTGTGAGTATGACTATGACCTAGACACCCCATCACCTTCCCCGGATATGTCCTGTCTCATCAGCAGGATGGACACAGCAGAGGTGGCGGCACAGTGGGATGCAGTTAGAAGGGAATTGCTCTTGGAGTCCTCAACAGTGACTTCGTATCCCATGGCATTAGTTTGCATTTGGGAAAGGAAACCTCCTGCTGATTACCAAGTACCAGCGTCTCTCAACTGATGTATCAGTACTCCTCCATGCTGACCAACACTTGGAGGAAGCACTGAGGGTAGCATTCTGGGTGGGGTATTTCAATGTTCACCACCAACAGTATCTCAGCTACAGCATTATTGATCGAGAAGGCTGGGTCCTAAAGGATATAACTGCTAGAGTGGTTCTGCGGCAGGCAGTGAAGGAACCAACAAGAGGAAAATATACACTTGAGAATAACATTCACCATTTTGGGTGGTACTATCACAGTGCGAAATAGGGCAGACTTCGAACAGATCTAACAGTTCAAGTCTGGGTGTCCATAAGGTGCTGTGGTTCATCTATAGGAGCAGAATTGTACAGCCACACAACCTCATGACCTGGCATATCCCCCTCGCAACAATTACCATCAATCCAGAGGATCAACATTGGTTCAATGGATGTGCAGGATGGCAGGAGCAGCACCAGGCAAACCTGACAATGAAGTGTCAGCCTGGTGAAGCCACCAAACAGGACTACTTGTGTGCACCAAACAGCATAAGCAGTAAGTGATAAACAGAGCTAAGTGATCCCATAAGCAAAGGATCAGATCAAAGCTCTGCAGTCCTTCCACATCTAGTCGAGAAACGTTGGAGACCATTAAACAATTCACTGGAGGAAGAGGTTTCACAAATAACCCCTTCCTCCATGATGGAAGAGCCCAGCACTTCAGTGTATAAGATAAGGCTGATGCATTCGTAACAACCTTCAGTCAGAAATGTTGAGTGGATGATCCATTTCAGCCTCCTCCAGTGGTCCTCAGCGATTCAGTTACAAGTCATCAACCAATTCGAGTTGGAGATACTGAATACTCAAAGGGTCCATACTCTAACAGCATTCTGGCAATTGTACCGAAAACTTGTGCTCCATACCTTGCCACTCCCCTAAACAAACTCTTTCAATACAGTTACAACAATGGCTTTTCCTGATTATGTGGAAAATTACCCCAAGTATCTCCTGTATATAAAAAGCAGAACAAATCAAATCTGGACAATTACAACTCCATCAGCCTACTCTCGATCATCAGTAAAGTGGTGGAAGGTCTCAGTGCTTTTAAGCAGCAACCTGCTCAGCAATACCCTGGTCAATGATGACCAGGTTGGGCTCCCCCAGGACCACTCAGCTCCGGATCTCATTAACTTGATTCAAACATGGACAAAAGAGCTGAATTACAGAGGTGGGGTGAGAGTTACAGCCCTTTAAATCAAGGCTGCCTTCGAACAAGTGTGGTATCAAGGGGCCTTAGCAACACTGGAATCAATGGGTATCAGAGGCAAACACCCCGCTGCTTAGAATCATACCTGACACGTAGGAAGATGGTCATGGTTGATGAAGGTCAGTCAACTCAGCTCCATGTCTGTAGGAGTCCCTCGAGCAGTGAACAGAAACTTCCTCAGGGCTGCTTCATCAATTACCTTCCCTCCATGTTAAGGTCAGAAGTGGGGGTGTTCGCCAATGATTGTACAATGTTCTGCAACATTTGTGGCTCCTCAGATACTGAAGCAGTCCATGTTCAAACACGACAAGAAATGGACAGTATCCGGGCTGGCAAGTGGCAAGTAATGTTCAGCCCACACGAATGCCAGACCATGACCATCACCAATAAAATACAATCTAACCTGCCCCTTGGCATTCAATGGTGTTACTTTCACTGAATCCCCCAGTATCAAAGTCCTGGTGGGTAATCATTGCTCAGAAACTCACTGGTCTCTCCACATGAACACTGTAACTATAAGAGCAGGTCCGAAGCTAGGAATGCTGCGGCGAGTAACTCACATCCTGACTTCCAAAATTCTGTCCATCATCTACAATGCATGTCAATACAATATAGGTCAGAAGTGTGACAGAAGACTCCCAATTTGCCTGGATGAGGGCAGCCCCAACAACACTCAAGAAGCTTTACACCATCCAGGACAAAGCAGCCAGTTTGACTGTCCCTTCACCCACAATGCTCTGCCATCAACGCGCAGCCGCAGCAGTGTTTTACGATCCATCTGCTGCAATGAAATGATTCACCAAAGATCCTCAGAAACCATCTTCCCAATTCATGACCACTTCTATCTAGAAGGACAAGGGCTACAGATGTATGGAAATACCATCATCTTTAGGTTCCCCTCCAAGCCATTCACCATCCTGACTTGGAAATATATCACAGCTCCTTCACAGTCACTGGGTCAGAATCCTGGGATTCTCTCCCTAATGGCATTGGAGGTCAACCACAGCAGGTGGACTGCGGTGTTCAACAAGGCAGCTCACCACCACCTTCTCAAGAGCAACTAGGGACAGGCAATAAATGCTGGCCCAGCCAGTGACACCCAGATTGACGAAATACAGAAATAGAAATTAACAGAGGACGGTTGCTGAGGTATCACAGAGATCGGTGTTTGGGGCCCAGCTGTTCACAATGTCCTTTAAATATTTGGTTGCTGGAATCAGATGCAATACATCCCAGCCTGCTGATAGCACTAATGGATGTGGGATTGTGAGTGGGTGCGGAGGATGTAAAAAAGCACCAAGAAGACTAAGACAAATGGAGTGAATGGGTAAATACGTGACAGATGGAGAACAATGTGGATAGAGGTGACGGTGTGCCCTTTGGTGGAAATGATAAACTGGAATCCTACAATTTGAAAGGGATTGGTTGAAATACGCTGCTTTACAAAGGGACATATGCTCCTTTTTGTTGTTTCCTTTTGCATCAACCTCTGAGGTCCCTGCAGCGCAGTGAGTTCTGTAACCAGAAGTCAATACTGGGCTTGGCATTGACACGCTGACCAGTGTACACAGACCCACCAAGTGGGGAGCTATAACACGGAAAAGGATCTGCATATCCTTGTACATATGCCGCTGAAAGCAATATTGCAGAAACAGAAAGCAGTAAAGAAGATAAATGGTGTGTTGACCTTCATTTCAGGGGGATGTGAGTCCAGGAGAAAGGGTGTCTTACTGCAGCTGTACAGACCTTTGGAGACATCCCATCTCGAGTATTGTGCAATATTGTGTGCAGGCTTGGTCTCCTTACCTAATAAAGGGCAAACCGGACATTGAGGGAGAGCAGTGAAGGATGACCAGACTGATCTCTGGGATGACGAGCTTGTTGTGGGAACAGAGTTTGGGAGACTGGGCCAATATTCCATAGGGTTTAGGAAAATGAGTGGAGATCTCAGTGAAATATACAAAACTCTGACAGGGTGAGACAGATTAACAGCAGGAATGATATTCCCCTGGCTGGGATGACTAAAACAAGGAACCACAGTATTAGGTAAGGCAGGTCACTCTGCAATGAGATAAGAATAAATGTCTGCACTCACTGACTGGTGAACATGGGGAATTGGCTTGCACCTGGAAACCAAGACACTGATTATAAATAAGGATTCAGAGACAGTAAAGGGATGGTGGGAAAGCAGGAGTACGGGGCGGAAATGAAGGGCCAACCATCATTACATGGAATTGGTTCCAAACTCAATAGACCAAACGAACTACTGCTCGACCTATTTTATAGCTTCCCAAGGTTACTCATATTAACGGATATGTATATCGTGTGGGGTAAGTGCATCGAGGAGATTTTTTTCCATGAACTAGAATGGGGGAGGCTCAATGTGTTGTATGACCTACTCCTTTCCCGCTGTTTCTGTGCAGTCTGTGGGAAAGCTCGGTAAATGTTGTCACAAGCTCTCAGATGTTAAGAACGATGTCTCTGCAGGGTCGACAGGAATTTGTTCCCATTCCCTTTTCCGACACTGATGCTGAGGCCGGATGTTCTGTTCGGTTTCATCCTTTCAGACCTCGGAGTAGTTTGATACAAGTGAGTGCCTTGTTTGGCCGTTTCAGAGACCATTGAAATGTTTATCACATGTCAGGGTCTTTGGAGTCAGTTTTAGGCCAGCCCAGGAAATCACGGGAGATTCACTTCCTAAAAGTACATTGGAGAAGGAAATTCTGTTTACAATCGATATTGACTTCAAGGTCACTGTTACTGACCCCAGATTTTAGATCTCGATATTTTATTAATTGTCTTTAACTTCCACCTGCTGCCAGAGCATTAGCCTGGTTTGGATTAGTAATCCAGTGACATTTCCACAACAGCACCATCTCCACATGGGGACCTGTCAGAGAAAACACTGAGCAGGATATTTCTGTGCTGCTTGACACCTCTGTCAAAAAGAACTCCCACCAATTTGACTGTCGTGATGGGACTGAGGGGGTGGTAAATGATCAGATGGTAATTATTCCCGTTTTAGGGAACGGGACTTAGCTGAGTAATTTTCAACATTGCCAGGGAGATGTCAGAGTTGGAGCTGGAATAAAAAATCTCCCCCATAGACATGGCTTGTTGTGCAGCACAAGTCTTCAGTCCTATTGCAGGAATGGGGTCAGGGCCCATTGCCTGTGTCATATCTACTGTGTTCAGCTGTTTCTTCATGTCACTGCAGCGAATCACATTAGTTGAAGACTGGCATCTGTGATTTTGTGGGCATCATGGCGAGGGTGAGGATTATCATCGACTCAACACTTCTGGCAGAGGATGGTGCAGATAAAACATCCTTCTCTTTTACACTGATGTGCAGGTCCGTTCCATTATTTAGGATGGGGATGTTTGTGGAGCCCTCTCCTCCAGCTATTTGTTTAATCGTCCATCACCATTTATAACTGAATGTGGCAGGACTGCAGGGCTTCGTTCAGATCTGTTGGTCAAGTCTGGTAGCATAAATGAGTTAGCATCAGGTTAAGGATCATGTGATTCTGACTCTGACATGTTCACCCACACTCGTCACTGAGCCATAGATGCTGTTGATGGTAATGGCAGACTGAAGTGTTATCCTGGAAAAAAGTTACAGGTTGTGGTTGGATGCTGTTCTGCTTCTCCCGCTGCTGTGGTCTAAAGCACTACATGAATATGCAGTTTGGAGCTGCAATATCTGCAATGCAATTCTGCTGTCTGTTCCCCAATTCTCACTGAGACCCATTCACCCATCAGTCCTGCACTCAGTGACCTCACCTGGTTTCTGATGTGGAAATACTTCAATTTCAAATTCTCATTCTGCTGAGGGTCTGTCTCCCCGGGTCTTGCTTCCAATCTGACACATTCCGCAAATGCATTTAACTGATCTTAACTCAAATGTTTAATTCACCTGAATCTTTTTCCTTGAGAAATACAATCTTGTGTGTTTAAAGTGATTATTTTTCCTGTTTCTTTCCCTAATCATGATTAAGAGCTCTGTAGTGTCAGTGATACCAGAGTTATGTAGTTTCAGAGCCAATGAATTCTCTGGATTCCCAATCATCTTCACCACATTGTATATTTTCTCTTTTGATTTGATGCCTTATCACTCATGGCTGCCTTGTCCTCCTATGAGTATTGTTAGGACGGAAACTACCTTCCCGGTGTTCGTTTTGGAGAGAGAGAGACACCCGACCAGATTCAGAATACAACCCGCTTTATTTGGGAGAGAGAGAGAGAATCGTCCGTGATACAGCAAGCTATCTGGCTTGCTGGAGAAGGCGCGTTCTGCTCTTCTGTTCGGGCTTGCTCCAGTTATACTCCTCACTGACTGCTCAGATTCCTGGCCGTGTCAAGGTGTCTGTTCGGTTCCTGCTGTGCTGAACAATAGTTCCGACATTCCGGGGCCAGCCGTCCCGTTTACTTAATCAATAAATACATTGTTGGCTTACAAACTCAACATTCCATTTGTCATTTCTATACGTCTCATTACCCTACAGTTTCGATGGGTCACTTACGTAAGCCAATTTGCAGCTAGTCTAACAGTTACACAATTACACATTTCAATGGAACCATTAGCAAGATAGCAGTGACTTCCTTCATGAGTAATGTCCGGCAGTTACGAGTTTCAATGTTTTAATGGAATGATTTGCATAATGTTTATCAGCTAGCCTTTTCTGTGGTTTGGTTAGAATGGCTGCAGTTTTTATTCCAGCTGTAGTTTAACCCGTTCAGGCCCGGTGCTAAAAACACTTGTTTGTAACAGGTACAGTTATCTCACCCTCCCCGGATCTAAATTAAACATCGTACTAGTGAAAGCATCCCCACATTCCCTCCCGTGGCCTCTTATTGAGGCCAAACCAACCCATGCCGTAAGAAATGCAAACACTTGCGAGGCGACCGGGGTCTGGTGTGCCGGTGGACGTACCCAAAGGCGTCCCTTTGATCAAACCGAGCACGTTGTCATAACCAGATTCTCCGGTTCTAAGGAGACAGTCATGTTGGGATGAAGGGTGCCCTAAGTAACACGCCGCAACACAAGTAACAAATAGGGAACAAAAGCTACATGCAAAGCCAGGCTAAAATATATAAAACAATTCCGATAGGCTTCTACAGAAATGACAAAAACAAGGAATCAATCAAGCAGGCAAAAGACAAACAGATCCCACGAAAATTTGCGGGAATGTTGAAGCATAGTAAACTAGTATGGCAACGAACGCAAGAGATTCGGAGCGAAGAAAATAAAATAAGTTGTCTGCCCGTAGAACGCAAGTCTGTAGTCCAAAGAACCCCCAAGTGTAAACATTAGTTGTGAGTGTACGCTACCAGTCAGGTACTCGCCAGCGACCGGAAACCCATTGAAAAACTGTACTGTGCCCCGGTCATTCCGCAGACCAGGATGCTTCACAGGCCTGCAGCTCTGTCCGACACGGATGCAAAAGCCAGGCCTTCCCATAAAAACACGAACGTAGGCCACCACTTCCGAATTCAAGGCGCGACTGTGCCTGTCTTAGGTAGTCCCTCACCTGAGGAGACTCACCCGTCATTGGCTAACCAGTCATTCCTTATTGAGCAATGGATAACCGTATCCATGTCAGAAGCGGCAAGGACCAACTCCGGGCAGTGGCCAGTGGCTCTCCGGTGGCCACCGAGACCAGGCGAATCCATCGGGCGATATCGGATGATGTGTAGTAGTCACTGATGTGACCAGGAGACGAGTCGCCGGGGCACACAGCACACCTCAACCCATGACTGTAGCATACAACATAAATTTAAGTGTTGCCAATGTAAACGGACAAAACAATTAAGGGGTCTTTGGACAACAGGCCTCACAATCCCAGGGTCTGAAGTAGAAGGATTAGTACTGGGTAGTAGGAGGAAAAGAGGAAGCACAGACACGTACAGTGAGCCATAACACCCGACGGGAACAGACGAACCCGAACCAAAGGCACCGCACCAGCTGTCATGCACCGGAGATAGAATGATAACAGTGCATTGCATACAGGACGGCAAAGCCGCCTCCGCTCTTCACTCGGAGAAGAGATCTCTGGCAGCGGGGCGCCCAAAAAGGCAATTGAAACCCGAGTTAAACAGTCAGGAAACAGCTGGCTGTACAAAAACACAACAGGAATGAGAGAATAGCTAGTCACGACAATTGAGCTGGACATTGGTAAATGCAGTCATCGTGCAGGGTTTGTACTAACTGCAACTTGTACTTGATCCAAAATCACAAGTCAAAAAGTTTGTCAGGAGTGTCAACACGAATAGACAGGGCAGGCTCTGCTGCAGGGCAGCCAAACTTTCACTGTGACCCGAAAAGGACACTAAGCAGGGGATCAGCAAATGTACTGCATGTAACAACCCATTATACATTCTCACAGGAAAATCTTAAAAGCGGGATATCCTCAATTGTAGAAGACTTCGCGTCGCGACAAAAATGAGAGAAAAAAAACCCAATCTAAGCGCTTCTTCAGTTCGCCCCCAAGAGTACCCCGGAAAGTTCTAAAAGAAAACGCATGCAAGACAAACGTATTCAGAAATCATAACACGGCGGCGATAGGTCGATCTCCGTCTCAGTCTCCTCCGATCTGCTTTTCCCATGGGAGGCATCCGCACACTCATGCAGTACAGCTTGGTAGGGCGGGGGTGCAGGAGATCTAGCATCGTCTTTGCCTGTAAATGCCCGGTCTATGGTCCGGGTCACTAGGGCTCTAATACAGGGAATACAGCAACAGCCACACGTAATAAAAATAGCAATGGAAATGCTCAGCCCTAGGGCTAGCTGCCCTAGGATTGTCCCCCACTGTCCGAAAGTCTTATTCAACCAGTCCACTACCGGGTTACTAACCCCCCGACTGCATCTTCAACTCAGTGGCTAGAGCTCGCAGCTTCCTCAGGGTTCTAGTGAGCTTCCCATCTGGACCCGTATTATTTGCTATGGAAGTGCAGCACATAGCGCCAAACATTGCGCACACCCCTCCTTTCTCTGCCAAGAGCATATCCAAAGCCTGTCTGTTCTGTAGGGCCATCAGCGAGGTCTGCGCAAGCTGTTCGTGAATTGCGTCCACTGCATCTACAGTCAGGTTGGCCAATCGCTGGACATTATAATGGACGAGATTAATTCTGTTAACATTCTTATTGGTGGTCACGGGGAAAATGGCAGCGAACAAGGGGAAACTCTCGAAGCCCGAGGCTATTTCGTCCGCCAACTTGTACTCGTCAGGGATGTTCCTGGCTTGCCCAATAGCATTTATCCAGACACTATGTGGGTACTTCAAGTCCACTATACCAGTGGACGGGTTTATCCAGGTTTGAGTCCCGATGGCCCGCCTGTAACGGCCATGGGCATCAACTCCCTGGGGGGACTGCCGGAGGGTGTAGTCTCCAGGGGCTCTTGGTGATAAGAAAGCGGGGCGTTAAGGGATACCAAAACACACCTCCCTTCCCAATTCAGGGGAAGCCAATTGAAAAGATTCTTGCCTCCACAGTACCACCATAGGTCTGCTCGGCTCACAGTCAGTCTAGCGGCCTCGTCCTTGTTTTGGGAAGCATACGCTTAACCCAGTACTGTCAGCGCGGGGTGAAGCATACGCTTAACCCAATCCAGTCTGTGCAGGGGACCTGTCTACTTTCCCCTCCCTCTCTATTCGTCCCTCACCAGATCCACACTTCAAAGTACTTTAATGCTCACCAATTCCGACTCCTAGTGTAATTACTCACCGATAATACCCCCCGATTACCGATCCACTCCCGAACCCCACTCTCTTGATTCGCCGGACTCCGGAGTTCCAATCACCGATACCTAGCAGGCAAACAGACTGGCCCGATTCTCTCTCCCCAATTTCGGTTGGCAAAGGCTTGTGAGGCGCCGACTGAAACTAAGAATTTAGAATATTAAAACACTACACAAAAGGGACCTTTACACAAAGGGCGTCCCCGGACCCAATTTAAAGTGGCCGGCCTTTCGGCGACCCTCAACCCCTGCCAACAGGCGTGTCTCTACTCCTTCCACACGTTCAGGCTCACCATCTGTTAGGACGGAAACTACCGTCCCGGTGTTCGTTTTGGAGAGAGAGAGAGAGAGAGAGAGACCCGACCAGATTCAGAATACAACCCGCTTTATTTGGGAGAGAGAGAGAGAATCATCTGTGATACAGCAAGCTGTCTGGCTTGCTGGAGAAGGCGCGTTCTGCTCTTCTGTTCGGGCTTGCTCCAGTTATACTCCTCACTGACTGCTCAGATTCCTGGCCGTGTCAAGGTGTCTGTTCGGTTCCTGCTGTGCTGAACAATAGTTCCGACATTCCGGGGCCAGTCGTCCCGTTTACTTAATCAATAAATACATTGTTGGCTTACAAACTCAACATTCCATTTGTCATTTCTATACGTCTCATTACCCTACAGTTTCAATGGGTCACTTAAGTAAGCCAATTTGCAGCTAGTCTAACAGTTACACAATTACACATTTCAATGGAACCATTAGCAAGATAGCAGTGACTTCCTTCATGAGTAATGTCCGGCAGTTACGAGTTTCAATGTTTTAATGGAATGATTTGCATAATGTTTATCAGCTAGCCTTTTCTGTGGTTTGGTTAGAATGGCTGCAGCTTTTAGTCCAGCTGTAGTTTAACCCGTTCAGGCCAGGTGCTAAAAACACTTGTTTGTAACAGGTACAGTTATCTCACCCTCCCTGGATCTAAATTAAACATCGTACTAGTGAAAGCATCCCAACAGTATGTTTCATGTTCTTGGGGTTGCATTTCTTGTATTATCTTCCAAATTATCCCGAGAACCTCCTCCCATTGCTGCTCCATGGTCTTTCCTGCTCAGCTCCCCTTCCAATTAACTCTGGCCTGCTACGCCCGCATGTCTTTGTAGTTACATTGCTCAATTATAACCACATTACATCTTGAAGAGATGTAAACTAAAAGAATGAGCTTTGAGAGATGGGACACGAAGAATAATTGGTGGAATTCTAAACCAGCTACAAAGGGAGAATGAGAGAGAGAGTATATAGATATGGAGATATGGAAAATGAGAAAACCACATTCTGGAAAGAAGCAGATGAACATCCTCCAATATTTTGGCAATGGCTGTGTGCTGTGGTCCTTTATACAGTGCACGTACAGCAGAGTAATATGTTCAAATGCTAAGTCTGATGCCAGAATATTTGTCTGCAATGATATGACAGACACTAGCTTTGGAAAGAACCCAGCAGGCCAACATATTGAAATAAGTTGGGACACCAGAATCAAGAATTTGGAGCACACATCCTGGTAAGAATGAGAAATTAGAGTTGGGAATCCCAGAAAAAGAGGGAACGTTGAGAGGATCAAATAATGTTTTAATATTTTATCAATTTTATACATCATTTGTGACTTATCTGCACACACACACATTGATTAAACAGTGTATATACAATCTTTTATCCACCATTGAAACTGTCCTGTTTTTGTGTTACGAGGATACATGAACACCAAGTAGTCACCAAAAGACATGCCGCACTATCACTATGTTCCATACATACAGACAAAGAAGGGCACCCCTTTGACTGGGGCAAAGCACACACACATACAAAGACACGCAAGGACCTTCTTAGAGGAATGGTATTCTAACCAGAAGTCCATCAATAAACTCATCAATTTAGATTCTGTCTACATTCTATTGTTAAAATAACCGGAAATGACATCACCCAATTTAAGAAACATAGTCATGGTGACGAAACTTCTGAAAGCATACCTTCAAGCTCAGTGAGCTAACTTGCATACATATAAATTGGTTTTTTTTTGTTGTTTATTAGTGGAATTTAGGAGTTCTCTGTCGCTCACGTTTTGACAGATTATGATGTGAGGTGAGCTTTTCTGGGTATGTGGTTTTAATTAACAGAGGGGTTTGACATTGATGTTATAACAGTTTGGGGCCTTGCCATATGGCATTTGGACAGACTTGAACAGATCTGTGATACAACAGGTCCCAGCAAATTCCAACTCATTGCAATTAGTGACTTTGAGCTTCAAATGAAACCATTGGGAAAATTTGTTTCATTTTGTTACTTGTGGTTGGTTAAATGAAAAGTGAGGGAAATGGCTTTTAACATTACTGAAGAGGTTCCCGAATTTTCCAAGGAAATTTAGAAAGACAGAAGAAGGACATTTTTTTAGAATTAGCAAATAGGTTGGAATTGGGTTTAACCTGGGAGAAAAGGGAAGCTGAAATTGTAATGGAGTTGGTCAAGCACTTTGATGTATCAGAGAAATAGGCAACTGCAGTAGAGTTATCAAAACTTAAATTGCAAATGTGGCAACTGGAGTTAGAAGATAAGTAAAGGGGCGGAAACAGAGAGAGAACAAAGAGAAAGAGAAGAGAAAGAAAGAGAGGGTTGAATTGAAATTCAGAAGTTGGGAATTAGGTAAGAAAGTTAAATTAACAGAATGGAGATGAAGGGAGAACATAGGGATATATACAACTAGGTTAGTAACTTGCCATATTTCGGTGAGAAAAATGTCAAAACCTTTTTTTATTTCATTTGAAAAAATGACACGGCAGATGACGTGTCCAGTGAACTTGTGGGTAATGCTCGTTCAGACTAATCTGGTGGGCACAGCTAGTGAGGTATGTGCAGCGCTGTCAGATGAGGGATCCAGACATTATCAAGATGTCAAGTTGGCTATTTTAATTCGTTATGAATTGGTACTAGAAGCATATAGACAGAAATTCGGGAAGATAGAGACGGAACCAGGTCAGACTTATATTGAGTTTGAAAGAATTAACCACAGTCATTTTGATAGGTGGGTTATCGCCTTAAAAATGGATAAGACCTGTGAGGCTTGAAGGAAGATTAATCAGCTGGAGAAGTTAAAAGACTCACTTCCAGAGACAGGAAAAATTCATGTGAATGAATAGAAAGTTCAAGAAGTGAAAAGCACGGCAGAAATGGCAGGTAAATATGCATTGTGGCATGTGATGAAATTTAGCTTCTGGCAGGAATTTCATCCTGTGGGTGATAGAAATTGGGAGAAGGGAAGATCACACATTACAAAGCGAACAGTAGCTCACAATAGTTTACCACAGGTGAAGAAAGAAGCCCAAGGGGGTTGAAAGGTGGTGAAAGGCCTCAGGTGCTCTCACTATAAGGGAGTAGAACACATAGAATTACAGTACTGATGGTTTAAGAAGGGCACGTGGAAAAAGTTGTTTTCACTGCAGTAAGCTGGGACACACTGTGCTGGGCGTTAAAGGAAGACACTTTGGGGAAAGATGCGGGAGAAGAGGCTAAACCAGTGACATTAGTGAAACTGGTAAAGGAAACCCCAAGTGCAGCCAAGGAGCTGCAGGAGATTGCACAGCCTAGGCAAGGGCTGGGTATGGAGGCAGTGCCTGATCTCTGTAAAGAATTCGCCTCTGTAGATAAAGATTGCTCAGAAAGAACAGGGGGAGAAGGAGAAGAAATTATAATTTTGTGAGATAAGGGATCTGCTCAGTCTCTAATAGTTGAGAAGTGAGGGCCCGGAAAAGCACAACAGATCAGGCAGTTTCCGAACAGCAGGACAATCGAATATCAGTCAGAAACCCATCGTCCGGAACGTGGTGGGGGGACAAGGGGGCTGGAAGATAAATACGAGAGTAGTAGCTGGGCTGGTGGGAGGGTCACTGGGAAGGCAATAAGACGATGTAGGTGGGAGTGATAGTGTTATGTCGGAGGGGAGGGTGGAGTCGATAGGTGGAAAGGAAGATGGCCTGTTAGGGCAGTTCAAGAGGGCAGTGGTAGGTTGAACGGTTGGATCTAGGAGAGGTTGGTGGAGGGAAGATTTGGAATTTGGTGAAGTCAATGTTGATGCTGTACAGTTTGAGGGGTCCAGCTGTCCTAGCACCGATTGGTGTCCTGTCACCCTCCTCTCCGACCTATCACCATCACACCCACCTGCATCTACTAATTGCCTCCCAAGCTCCCTTTCACCCAGCTCCACCCCCACCCTCCCATTTATTTCTCAATCTCCTTCCCCCTCCCTTACGCCCCACTTTCCTAATGAAGAATTTATGCCTGAAACGTCAACGCTCCTGCCCCTCGGATGCTGCCGACATGATTGGCTTTTCCAGCCACACACTTTTCAACTCTCATCTCCAGCATCTGCCGCCCTCACTTTCTCTCACCCTCTAATAGTAAGAGTTGAAAGTTTTTTTTCACTCTTTCTGGCATTATAATCAAGAACGTGATAACTTGTGGAATGGGAACAGAAATTAAGCATTCCCTTATGTAACATCAGGATGGAATGCCAAATCAAGATTAGGGAAGTAACAGTGACAGTGAGTAACAGAGTGTCAGTTCTAGGAATTGAGTTTGTTCTTGGGAACGATTTAGCAGGAGGCAAGGTGGGAGAGGCACCCCTTGTGGTGGAGAAGCCAAAGGAAGATGAGGGAATTGGTGAGTTAAAAGAAAATTACCCAGGATATTTTCCAGACTGTGTAGTAACAAGATCCCACTGTCATAAGTCACAGCAGGAAGAAGAAATGAACTAAAAAGACAAATGAGTTGATACTCAGTGAACTGACACCCTGTTTGATGTAACGGTGCAGGAAAAACCTGAACAAGCAGAGGATCAGGCAGAGGTGTTTAGTCCAGAAAGTCTAATGGACTTACAACAGATATATACACACACATTCACACACACATATACATGCACACACACAGAAGAGGAATCAGAATATATTGTTGAACGTTATTATCTTAAACATAGAATCATAAAATTAAAATGGAGACACCGATAGGTTACTGCAGAAGGGAAATGCGCCGAAGTGCACCAGAGTGTGTTAGAAGTAATGTACAGTGTTACAGGTCGCACATAAACTCTCTGCAGGCAGTCACCTAGGTGTACAGAAGACTCAGGCTAAGGTACAGAAGCATTTCTAATGGCCTGGAATGCACAAGGACGCGGTTCATTTTTGTTGTACCTGACATACATACCAAATGGTAGGTCAGTCACAGGCAGTAATAAAACCAGCACCTTTGCTGCCAATTCTTGCATTCGAGAAACCCTTCATGTGGGTTATGATTAATTGTGTAGCTCCCCTTTCTAAAGTAAAAGTGGAAACCAATATTTGCTGACCATAATGGATGCGTCTACCAGATTTCCAGAGGCAATTCCATTATTGGAGTGTTAAGGCAAAAATGAAGGTGGAGGGATTGGTAGCTTTCTTTACTCGCTGTGGACTGCCCAGAGAGATTCAGTCAGACCAAGGGTCTCATTTTACTGCTCAGCTGTTTGAGGAAGTCATGGATATCTTAGGCATACAGCACTTCAAATAAAGGGCGTCCCATCCTGAATCCCAGGGAGCCTTGGAAAGTTAGCATCAGACACTGAGGACCATGTTAACAGCGTACTGTCAGGATTACCCGAATGATTGGGATAAAGGTGCCCCATTAAATTGTTTGCAATTAGAGATGCCCCAAATAAATCTACTCACTTTACTTCCTTTGATTTAATATTCGTACATGAAGTGAGAGGTCCTTAGAAACTAATTAAATATAAATTGACAGGACCAAAGTCGGAGATCTCACACTTGCATTATGTATCAGAGGTGAGGGAGAGATTAGACCGAGTAGGTGAGTTAGTTAAACAGCACATGAAGAGGGCACAGTGTAGAGTGATGCAGGTGGCAGATAAAAACTCTGAAACTTTGACAATTTCCCGTGGGGATGACGTATTAGTTTCGCCACCAGTTGTAAGAAAACCATTCAAAGCCAGGCCCCTTTCAAACTAAAAAAAAGTGTGAAGTCAGGTAAACTACTTGGTAAAGATACCGGAGATGACAAAAAAAACTTTGTCGAGTATTTCATCTGGATGAATAATGCACCAGCCACATTTAACACTCAAGAATAGAGGGGTGGCCATATGAACAAATTGTGCAACTTATCTGTATGATGTAGTGATCTTCAGCAAGTGATTGAAGGCTCACATGTTACAGTTGGCAGAGCATGTTGAACGATTACAAGAAGCAAACTTGGTAATAAACTGAAAGAAAATGGAATTCGCGAAGGCGGAGGTGATGTTCTTGGGACATTACATTGGACATGGAAGGTTGACCCCATGGAACACAAAAACAAAGGGCTTTGAGGAAGTTCCACGATCATCCTCGAAGAAAGAGGTGCTTCGATTTTTGGAACTGAGTGGATTCTATCGGAAGTTTGTTCAAAACTTCAGCAGCGTCTTGGCAACACTGATGGATTTACTGAAGAAGAACACAGAATTGTGGTGGACAGAACAATGCCAGGAGGTATTTGAGAATTTTAAAGCAGGATGAATCACTACACCAGTTTTAGCTGCACCAAATATTCTGAAACCCTTTGAAGATTGTGTTTGATGCTCGGGATATAGGGGTCAGAGATGTATTGATACAGAAAGAAGATGATGGAATTGAATGGCTGATTGGCTACTTGTCGAAAAAACTCAATATCCAACAGAAAAAAATAGAAAATCTCCATTATTGAACAAGAATGATTAAGTTCCACACTGGTCTGACAATATTTAAATATGCATATGACAAGCAAGTTGTCGGAGATGGTTGTGGACAACGACAAATCTCTCGCATTTTTTGGAATATTTAAAGACCAGAATATGAGACTATTTCATTGGAGTCTTACCTCACCAACTTTAAACTTACAAAATGTACATGCTGTGTCTCCTATAATGTGATAGCAGATGTGTTTTCGCGGATTTAAAGGAAAAAGTGTAGATATGTTTTGACTTATTCCAGTGTTGTATTGGTGTGCAGAATTAATATGAATGATATAACTGAGATTAATACTTTTGTATTTCATAAAATTGGGATTAAGAATTAGAAGAAAACAATTGTAGCCCTCTTTTCATTCTACTAGTTCATTTTATTTTCTGAAGCGGGGAGATGTTATGAAGACAAAAACATATACGGACACTTTAAAACAGATCGGGTTTTGCTGAATAGAAATTAAAGCCACAGATGCCAGCTGAAGGTCACACTGTTCCACATGTCACCATTAGCTGAAAAATGGATTCCTGAGTTTTGGTTGCTGTTTTGACAGCCATTCAAATGTAACCAAAGAGTTTAAATAACAGTCAGGGTAGCAGACGCCAACGGAATTTGAATATTATTGTTTGGACACCTGGACAGCAATCAAATTATGAGAATTATTATATCATGGAGAGTATATAAACCCAGCATTTTGAACACTTGAGGGAGAGCCACTGCCATCCAACAGTAGAGCAACTGCTGTAGAGCAGGAGTGCTAACTGGCCATCTCAAACACTCTCTATCAAAGACACATGTTCATGCAAACCTCTTTGCAATTAAAAAAATGACCCAAGGAGATCAGTAGCTGAAAGAATGAAGACAGCGGGGAAGATAGAGACTGTATGGTCTTGAGATTGCAATGTTTAATATGTGGGTTGTTGGAACATCATATATTTTACAGAGTGGGAGTCAGATAGTAAGGAGCTAAGAAAAGAGGGGCTTGTATTTGTGAATAGCTGTTATTAAGTGTCCACTAATAAAGTTAAGAAATAAACTTGTTAATCTTTGTTTAAATAGTGGAATGTAGGAGATCTGTGTCACTCATATTTTAACAGATTACGAGGTGAGGTGAGTTTTTCTGGGTGTTTGGTTTTAATTAACAGAGGGGTTCGACTCCACCTTGTAAATGTCCATCCACACTAACCTCATTTCCCTGCAGTTGGCCCCTATCCTTCTAATCCTTTCCTATCCACGTATTTATCCAAATGCTTTTGAAATGTTGTTAATGTACCCCCCTCAGCCACATCTGCTAGCAGCTCATCCACGTACCAACCTCTGTGTAAAGAAGTGGCCTCTAAGGTTCCCTTTTATTCCTTCTCCTTTAACCTTAAACTGATCCTCTCGCGTCCTCGATTCTCTACACCTTGGAAGAAGACTGAGAACATTAACCCTATCCATGACCCTCGTGATTTTATACAGCTCTATAACAACTCCCTCAGTCTCCTAGCTTGTCCAACCTTTACCTATAACTCAGATCATTGGGTCCTGGCAACATCTTTGTAAACCTCTTCTGCACTCTTTCTAATTTAATAACATCCTCCCTATAACGAGGTGACAAAACTGAACACAATACTCCAAGTGCGGCCTTACCAAAGCCCTGTGTAACTGCAGCATAAATTCCCATCTTCTATACTCAATATCCAAGCTGATGAAGGCCATTGTGCCAAATGCCTTCTTCACTGCCCTGTCTACCTGTGACTCCACTCTCAGGGAACCGTGCACCTGAGCACCAAGGTCTCTCTGCCCTCTACACACCTTAAGGCTCTTCCATTCACCATGAAACTCCTACCTTGATTTGAATTTCTAAAATGCAAGACCTCACGCTTCTATAAAAAGTGAGGTCTGCAGATGCTGGAGATCAGAGCTGAAAATGTGTTGCTGGTTAAAGCACAGCAGGTCAGGCAGCATCCAAGGAACAGGAAATTCGACGTTTCGGCAAAAACCCTTCATTAGGAATGAGGAAAGTGTGTCCAGCAGGCTAAGATAAAAGGTAGGGAGGAGGGACTTGGGGGAGGGGCGATGGAGATGTGATAGGTGGAAGGAGGTCAAGGTGAGGGTGACAGGCTGGAGTGGGGTGGGGGCGGAGAGGTCAGGAAGAAAATTGCAGGTTAGGAAGGTGGTGCTGAGTTCAAGGGAATCGACTGAGACAAGGTGGGGGGAGGGGAAATGAGGAAACTGGAGAAATCTGAGTTCACAAAATATTTTGTTTTGTTAAACAAGTGCAAGATCGAAATTAACTATGACCATCTTTAATCGCTATTATCTGTAGTCTGCAATATTAGGGAAAGGAATCCTGCAGACATACTCTGCCCAATGAAGGGTCTCACATAGATATTTATTACTGAACACCAGACACGGAGAAAGACCATAATTTCTGGTCCCAAAATACCGATCAATTTAACCCAACTCTCACGTGTGTCTGCCCTCTGCCTAAAACCATGAAATGAAACCAGGCCGCTGATTACAGTCCAGCCTCTCCTCCCCACTGACTGTGTCTGCAATCCGTCCCTCCTCCCCCTAACCACACAAGGCAAACCAAGCTCAGAGTCTTTGTGAAAATCAAGGCCGGAGTGTGCAGGCCTCCTGGAGAGGGGGAGGGCATTTTAAAATTAAACGGGGAAGGTGAGGAGGTGGTAATATCACTCACTGGCCGAGGCGTGGCAGATGGAGTTTTGTTTGGACTAATGTGAGGTATTGGATTTGGTAAAACAACAAGAGTAGGACTTATACAATTAAACGTAGGGCCTTTGGCAGTGTTGTAGAACAGAGACCGCGGCTATCAGGTATAATTATTTAAAAGTTGCATCTCATATAGATAATGTGGTTAAGAAGGTGTTTTGCACACTTGTCTTCAATGGTCAGACCTTTGAGTATCGGAATTGGGACGTCATGTTGAGGTTGTACAGGACATTGGTGAGACCTCTCCCGGAATACTGTGTCCAGTCTGGGCATCCTGCCCACTCATTCCATAGGCACACCACCCTCTGGGTGGAAAAGCTGCCCCTTAGGTCACGTTTAAATTTTTCCCCTCTTACAACTATGTCCTCTAGTTTTGGTCTCCACTACCCTTCTTAAATGCATTGACTATTCACTTTGATATTACTGACCTTGATATTATTAAGCTGGAGAGGGTTCAGAAGAGTTTAACCTGGATGTTGCTGGAAATGGAGGGATTGAGCTATAAGGAGAGGCTGAATAGGTTGGGGCTTTTTTCACTGGAGAGTATGAGATGGAGGGGTAACTTTACAGAGGTTTATAAATTAATGAGGGGTACAGATAAGCTGAAGGGCTGATGGCTTTTCCCTAGAGTTGGGGATTCAAAACTGAGGAATATTTTAAGGTGCGAGGAAAAAAGATTTACAGAAGTCAGGAGAGGTCATTATTTTAGACAGAATCTGGCTTGTGTGTGGAATGAACTTCCAGAGGAAGTGGTGATAGCAGGGACAGTTACAACGTTTAAAGGACATTTAGATCAGTACATGAATAAGACATCAGTTTGGATGGTGCTGTGAGCAGCTGCCCTCACCCTCCCCCTCTCTGAATGAATCCCTGTTGGTTTTCACTCTCTGCCAATGCCGGTGCAGTGGCGTGTGGAGGCCAGCAGAGGGTGGCATTGCATCATTTTCAGCACCGCAGAGACTGCCAGACCTGCCCCACACAGAGACACAGAGATACACACACAGTAATTGTTAGGGCACGGCATAGATCCCATCTGGTAATTTAAACTAAACATAAATAAATGCTCAATTCGCCTCATAAAACTGTTAAAATATGAGTGACAGAGAACTCCCAAATTCCACTGTTTAAATAAAAACAACAATGTATTTTTTAACGCTGAACGTGAACTGAAAGAGACCCTCTATCTCTTAACTGCTTATAACCAGACTCCAGCTCCACAGCAATATATTGTTTCTGGGTCTGTCATCCTCTCATATCTCAGGTACTTGTAAGCTCTCAGTTCAGAGCAGCATTCACTCTCTCTTAAAGGTACAGTACACACTTTCACCTTCATCCCATTATACCCTGATGAATATCGATAAGTGGAACCTATCCGGATTTCTCTTGCTCTGTGGTTTGTCAATATTTCATCTACTCTGTCTCGTATATGTCAGGACTTTTGTTGCTCTATTGACAGTATGTCATTATTCGACTCTGTCCGTGGGAATATATCAGTATTTCACTTGCTCACACTCGTGTGTGGGGCAGGATTTCAGTTGTTTCATGGGGACTGTGACACTATGACAATCTTAATGTTTGTAAATGGGACCAAACCTTGAAGAATTGTAAAGTCTATGGAGGACAGTGTGCAACTCTAACAGGACAGTGACACGCTGGTAGACGGGGATCAATGCAGAGCAGTGTGAGGTGATGCACTTTGGTATGAAAGATAAAGAAAGACAGTTTAAAACAGGCTGTGCCGTTATAAAGGGGCTGCAGGAACAGAGAGCGCTGCGTGTATATGAGCAGGAGCTTTGTTCAGGGGTCGGTGCTATAACAGATATACAGTGAGTGTGAGGGAGCAGAGAGAATACAGTGACCCTTCCCCTGACAGAGCGGGGAAAGTTATTGATGCTTGTCCTGTATTGCTGGACATTTCTTCAGCCCGCAGACACTGCCCTGAGCTGGGTGTGGAGCTCAAACCATGCTCGGTGGGTCTGGTGGTGTGGCTCCCTCTGGGAAGGGAATGGTCACCCTCTGTACTAGCCCATCCACCAGGAGCTCCATGCCCCTGTCTACAAACCGTGGTGTAATTGCCCCTTATCTGCCATGCTCGGGGTAAACTGTGCAGGGCAGCTCCAAGCTGAGAAAGCTCAACCGTGTGCCCATTGGCCTTTCAAAGATGACACCAGTGCCAGGGGTCACGGACTATCCAGGGGCACCCAGGCGACTGTGATTCCCTCCAGCCATGATGGGGGGGAGAATCGGGCTGGTACTGAATGAGAGGGACACCATGGGGGGTGGGGGGGTGGGTAATCAATGAATTGAGTTTGATAGGATAGCACCAGGAATCTAGCTTGGCCTCGTACAGATAATCCCTCTGTCACACTCAATGAAAATGGCACTGAGGCAAATTATTGTTAGAATCAGCTCAGTGAGTCAGAGATTCTGTTGAAACTACTTCCATTTACAAAGCTGTAGAACAAATGTTCATCCAAAACTCTCCACCATTTCACCTCACACCAATCTCCCTTTTTCCCATCTTTCCTGGGAAGACTGGCTCATGTTACAGGATGCTATCGAGTGTCTACGTTTCACCATTCTGAAACCTGGGAACACATCCGTCCATGACACTGTCTCTCGGTCTCCCCCTCTGTGTCTACACCCCAAACCCCTCCCATGTGGTGATATTTAAACTGATATCCCTCTCTGGCAGTGATGTTCACACCCACAGCACAAGCTTGTCATGGTACAATGGAGATATGGAGCTGTAAATGGGTGGGAGCTGTACGTCCTGTCACTTCCAGCATGGGCTGCAAGTTTTCCCACACTGGGCAGTGATCTAACACAGTGTAACTGAGCAATGTACTGGGGTGGTGTACACAGTCCTACATGCTGGGAGGGTAACTGGTCCTGGGTTACAGATCAATGCACTGGGGTGGTGTACACAGTCCTACATGCTGGGAGGGTAACTGCTCCTGGGTTACAGATCAATGCACTGGGGTGTTCTACACAGTCCTACATGCAGGGATGGTAACTGCTCCTGGGTTACAGATCAATGCACTGGGGTGGTGTACACCGTCCTACATGCTGGGAGGGTAACTGCTCCTGGGTTACAGATCAATGCACTGGGGTGGGGTACACAGTCCTACATGCTGGGAGGGTAACTGCTCCTGGGTTACAGATCAATGCACTGGGGTGGTGTACACCGACCTACATGCTGGGAGGGTAACTGCTCCTGGGTTACAGATCAATGCACTGGGGTGGGGTACACAGTCCTACATGCTGGGAGGGTAACTGCTCCTGGGTTACAGATGAATTCACGGGTGATCACTGCACAGGTCTCTGTGCTGGTCAGACTGTCTGGTTGAGGTTTATAGATAATACAATGATGTGGTCTGCACAGCTCCCTGTGCTGGACAGATATGTAGCCTGTGCACGGTACATCATGGTGGTCGGGTGGATGGGGGGGAAAGGTGATGGACAGGTCACGGAGCTCCATGGAACGTTCTGTCCCCGACATTCTATAACTGACATTCCCCGGAACGTTCTGCCCCTGACATTCTATAACTGACATTCGCCGGAACGTTCTGCCCCTGACATTCTATAACTGACATTCCCCGGAACGTTCTGTCCACGACATTCTATAACTGACATTCCCCGGAACGTTCTGTCCCCGACATTCTATAACTGACATTCCCCGGAACGTTCTGTCCCTGACTTTCTTTAACTGACATTCCCTGGAACGTTCCGTCCCTGACATTCTATAACTGACATTCCCCGGAACGTTCTGTCCCCGACATTCTATAACTGACATTGCCCGGAACGTTCTGTCCCTGACATTCTATAACTGACATTCCCCGGAACGTTCTGTCCCTGACATTCTATAACTGACATTGCCCGGAACGTTCTGTCCCTGATGTTGTTTGTTTGTGAACGGCCAGACGTCAGTGAATTGAACAAATGATAAGATCCCGAGGGAAGAGATCCCGTTCCAGGGAGAAGGAGACACTCTTCCGAAGGCCCCTCAGGCAGTTAAAGGGGTGAATACATTTTTCCTGCGTTTACATTTCTTCACGACACAGGATCGACCACAATTTAGACCAAAATACAGAAATTCCCAAAACTCCGTCTGTCTTCAGGAAACTGGGAGTGAATCCTTCAAGACAGCAACGTTTCCACCCTCCGTATTAGGAACTGGGAAGGAGTGACCTGTGTCTGCTCTCGAGTGATCGAGTGTGTGGGAATGTTCTAGAAACTATCTGTCCTTATGGATGTGTCTCGGTGTGTTTGGGGAGGGAGGGTTTCTTGTGGTTTATGTCACATTTTTGTCAATAATTCCGACCTTCCCATTTGTTATTCCAGCTCCAATTATTTTAATAAATCCTTGAATACAGGGACACATTTGAAAATCTCACTGGGTCCCTGATCAAACGGGTCCCTTTGCCTCCAGACTGATGGATAATGGGTTTGTTTTCCTTCCTCACAGTTAACGTAGTGACCATCTATGTCCTGCTTTATAAAGATTGTGGATTGTCTCCATGTGTCAGACGTTACCTGGGGGCCATGGCAGCGGCGGATCTCCTGGTCATTATCCTCGACCTGATCCTGAGACACATTCCCATTGTTTATCAGGAACAGTTTCATTTCCTGAGGTATTCCATCCCCGTGTGTAATATCCACGCCGTCCTGCTTTATGCAGCCACTGACTGCTCTGTCTGGTTCACCGTCACTTTCACCTTTGATCGGTTTGTGTCCATTTGTTGCCAGAAGCTGAAAAGTAAATATTGCAGTGAGAAAACGGCGGCTGTGGTTCTGGGAGCAGTGACTGTGCTGAGCTGTTTAAAGAACATTTCCTGGTATTTTATGCTCACGGCTCGGTATTTGCTGGTGAACGCCCCCTGGTTTTGTGATGTAACAGGCGCTGTTCAATACTCCAGTGTCTGGGTCACAATCGAGTTCCTCCACCACATTCTAACCCCGGGTGTCCCATTTCTCCTGATTCTGCTGCTCAATGTTCTCACCGTCAGACACATTTTAGTGACCAGCAGAGCCCGCAGGAGACTCCGCGCTCACACCAATGGGGACGCTCAGTCTGACACTGAAATGAGAAACCGAAAAAAATCCATCATTTTACTGTTTGTGATCTCGGCCAATTTCATCCTGTTATGGTCAACCTTCATGCTGTATTCTATATGGTTCCGGATGTGGTGGTATGGGTATAAGTCTGTGAATCTCGATTACTTTGTGCAGGAATTGGGCTTCATGCTGCAGCTCCTCAGTTGCTGCACAAACACCGCGATTTATGCCGTGACCCAGACTAAGTTCAGGCAGCAGCTGAAGAATGTGCTGAAATATCCCTTCACCCAAATCCATCCATCCATCAAATTCCCTCATTAATCACACCATCCGGGATTTTCTCATTTCAGTTCAGTGTTTCAGCGATGGTGCAGCCTGTCGCTATGGTAACAGACTGAGGGGAGCGCTGGTTTGTCCATCCTTATCCCACAGGCGGGTTACAGGGAAACATTTCAATGTTGCTCAACTCAGGGGCCAGTGAGAAAAGGCACCATCCCACTGACTGTATCCATCACTTCCATTTGTAACCAATAAAAATGCTGATGAAAGCGTGCCGAGCAGCAGAGGGACCGATGTTGTTGTGTGTCTTTGTGTTGGAGAAGCTGAGCTGGAGAGAGACAGACTCAGCCCCAAGTCCTGGTCCTCAGGGAAGGGGAGGGCACCGCGCCCTGAGCTCAGGAGCTGGGGTTAACGCCCTCTATTCCCCACGACTCCAGCCTGGCCTCCCCATTACATCTCCCCTACTCTTTCTCCTGATTCTCTCTCTCTCTCTCTCTCTCTTTCTCAAACCTCACCGCATCCCCCACTCTCTCTCTCTCACACACACACACACACACCCTGCAAACCCGGTTTCTCCACCTGCCTCCACTTTCCCTCTCCCCCTCTCTCTCTCTCATGCCGTTGCCGTCTCCCTCCCACAATTCCATCTCTACCCCATTTTCCCCACCTCCCACATCTCACTCCCATCCCCCACACGCAGCCTCACCCCCAAACATCCCCAGTCTCTGGGTCAGAGGGAGAGGGAAGGACAAGGGAAACAGAGTATGTCAGAGACAGGGAGGGCGGGAAGGAAGGACAGGAGGGAGAGAGATTCAGAGGGAAAGAGTGGGAGGTGGGAAGAGAGAGACACCGAGGGAGGTGGAGAGCGAAGAGGGGGAGAGACAGAGGAGGCGAGAGAGAGAGAGAGAGAGAGGCGAGAGAGAGGCGAGAGAGAGAGGCGAGAGAGAGAGAGGGGTGAGAGAGAGAGGGGCGAGAGAGAGAGGGGCGAGAGAGAGAGGGGCAAGAGAGAGAGAGGGGCGAGAGAGAGAGAGGGGCGAGAGAGAGAGAGCGAGAGAGAGAGGGGCGAGAGAGAGAGGGGCAAGAGAGAGAGGCGAGAGAGAGAAGGGCGAAATAGAGAGAGCGAGAGAGAGGGGCGAGAGAGAGAGAGGGGCGAGAGAAAGAGAGGGGCGAGAGAAAGAGAGGCGAGAGAAAGAGAGGCGAGAGAAAGAGAGGCGAGAGAAAGAGAGGCGAGAGAGAGAGAGGGAGGGGGTGCGAGAGAGAGGGGCGAGAGAGAGAGGGGCGAGAGAGAGAGGGCGGAGAGAGAGAGGGGCGAGAGAGAGAGGGGGCGAGAGAGAGAGAGCGAGAGAGAGGGGCGAGAGAGAGAGGGGCAAGAGAGAGAGGCGAGAGAGAGAAGGGCGAGAGAGAGAAGGGCGAAATAGAGAGAGCGAGAGAGAGGGGCGAGAGAGAGAGAGAGGCGAGAGAAAGAGAGGCGAGAGAAAGAGAGGCGAGAGAAAGAGAGGCGAGAGAGAGAGAGGGGCGAGAGAGAGGGGCGAGAGAGAGAGAGCTCGAGAGAGAGGCAGCGGGGCGAGAGAGAGGGAGAGAGAGGGAGGGATGGGGACAAGACACAGAACGGGAGGGCAGGTGAGATAGAGAAAGGGAGGTGGACGAGAGAGAGAGGGGCTGAGAAAAGGAGAGGAGGCGAGAGAAAGAGACAGAGGTGAGCAAAATAGTGTGCGGGCGAGAGAGGGATAGAGGGAGGGGGATGAGACAGAGGGAGTTATCGAGAGAGAGAGGAAGGGGACGAGAGAGAGAGGGAGGGGCTGAGAGAGAGAGAGGGGGCGGGCGAGAGAGAGGGTGCGATGAGAGAGTGAGGGGCGAAGAGAGAGGGTGTGGGGGAGGGAGAGAGAGAGAGAGAGAGAACGAGAACGGGGGTAAGAATGAGAGGAAGGCAGGGCGAGAGAGAGATGGAGGGGGCCAGAGAGAGAGGGAGGGGGCGAGAGAGAGAGGGAGACAGAGGGAGAGAGACAGAGGGAGAGAGAGAGAGAGAGAGAGAGAGAATGGGGTAAGAATGAGAAGAAGGCAGGGCGAGAGCGAAAGGGAGGGGGTCAGAGAGAGAGGGAGGGGGCGAGAGAGAGAGGGAGGGGGAGAGAGAGAGGGAGGGGGCAAGAGAGAGAGAGGGAGGGCGCGAGAGAGAGTGAGGGCGCGAGAGAGAGGGAGGGGACGACAGACAGAGGGAGGGGGATGAGAGCTCGTGGGAGGGGGACGAGAGAGAGGGAGGAGTGAGAGAGAGAGAGAGGGAGGGGCAAGAGAGAGGGGGCGGGGCAAGAAAGAGAGAGAGGGAGGGGGTAAGAGAGGAAGGGGGTGAGAGAGATGGGAGTATGAGAGAGAGGGAGGGGTGTGGGCTAGAGACAGTGGGAGGGGGTGAGAGAGAGAGGGAGGGGGCAAGAGAGAGAGGGAGGGGTGGGAGGGGGCGGGAGAGAGAGGGAATGGAGGGGGTTGGAGGGGAGAGAGAGAGAAGAGGGGGCGAGAGAAAGAGAGGTAGGGGGCGAGAGAGAGAGGGAGGGGGCGAGAGAGATAGTGGGAGGAGGGCGAGAGAGATAGAGGGAGGGGAGGGGCAAGAGAGAGAGAGAGGGAGGGGGGTGAGAGAGAGGGGAAGGGGTGTGGGCTAGAGAGAGTGGGAGGGGGTGAGAGTGAGAGAGGGAGGGGTCGAGAGAGAGGGGGGGGGGCGGGGTAGAGAGGGAGAAAGGGAGGCGCTAAGAGAGAGAAGGAGGGGGCGAGAGAGAGAGGGAGGGGCGAGAGAAACAGAGAGGGGGCGAGAGAGAGAGAGGGAGGGAGTGAGAGAGAGGGAGGGGACAAGAGAGATGGGGTGTGAGAGAGAGGGAGGGTGTGGACGAGAGAGAGAGGGGGAGGAGGTGAGAGAGAGAGGGAGGGGGCGAGAGAGGGAGGGGGTGAGAGAGACAGGGAGGGGGTGAGAGATAGAGAGGGCAGTGGCAAGAGACAGAGAGGGAAAGGGCGAGAGAGCGACAGCGGGTGAGAGAGAGGGGGCGGGGC